>NC_042983.1:5278398-5580898 GCF_901001165.1 Salmo trutta | reverse complement strand
ATGCTATGTACTGATGTTAATGTGATAGAATTATATTTCTGTAACCAAGTCTAGCTCAGTCATAGGCACGCCCCCAGGGACACATACAGGACCAGGCGTCATTTGACAAGCCTGTTCTATGGGCACTATAAAACACCCCCTGATTTACATTTCTACAGACCAGGCCTACACTCCATGGCGAGTTGGCTCATAGGTTTGACCAGCCAAGTGCTCTACTGAAAGTGAACCATACCACGTGGTTAACTTTTAGACTATCGATATCGACAGAATAAGAACAAGTCTTTGATATTAATTATTAGTCTGCAGCTAAGTAAATTATATCATCGAACGCGAAGACCAACCACATCCATTCTATGATGTCGCTCTGACAGATCCATTCTAACCGAGAGAGAGAGAGAGAGAGAACGCTGACAAACTCTCCATCAGAACAAAACTCTCCAACAAGAATCCCGACGACACATGAGCGTAAATATATATTGATTGCAAATGTTCCCCAATGAGTGAGCCTTCAATTGCCAATTGTTAATATTAATGAACTCTGTGTAACTTCTCAGTTTACCGTTTTATGACCCATTGTCTAACAGACCAGCCATGCTTGTTAGCCATTAAGGCACATTCCTCTACCCATCATTTGTGACGATAGTTGCTGTTTGTATGTTTTCTGTTAATTACTTAGTGTAGTAAATAAATGATTTTAAGACAATTGATGTATGGATGATTTTAGTAAAGACTGGGTTTGTGCAGATAACCAAGAATTTACAACTTTCATGATGAGACTGAAACAACATACGGGTTAAGATTGACTGCTATCGATGTAAAATATTACTAAGTATTTTAAGAGTTTATTCAGAGGATAACAGCTCTATAAACGTTCTTCTGTGGTGCCCCGACTTTCTAGTTAATTACATTTACATGATTAGCTTAATCAGGTAATATTAATTACAGAGAAATAATTTTATAAGTTAGCATGTCATATCACTTAATCCGGCATAGCCAAAGACACGACACCGTGTTTGGAGGAGGAGGAATGCTGACTATGACCCCAAGAACACCATCCCCACCGTCAAACATGGAGGTGGAAACATTATGCTTTGGGGGTGCTTTTCTGCTAAGGGGACAGGACAACTTCACCACATCAAAGGGACGATGGACGGGGCCATGTACCGTCAAATCTTGGGTGAGAACCTCCTTCCCTCAGCCAGGGCATTGAAAATGGGTCGTGGATGGGTATTCCAGCATGACAATGACCCAAAACACACGGCCAAGGCAACAAAGGAGTGGCTCAAGAAGAAGCACATTAAGGTCCTGGAGTGGCCTAGCCAGTCTCCAGACCTTAATCCCATAGAAAATCTGTGGAGGGAGCTGAAGGTTCGAGTTGCCAAACGCCAGCCTCGAAACCTTAATGACTTGGAGAAGATCTGCAAAGAGGAGTGGGACAAAATCCCTCCTGAGATGTGTGCAAAACTGGTGGTCAACTACAAGAAACGTCTGACCTCTGTGATTGCCAACAAGGGTTTTGCCACCAAGTACTAAGTCATGTTTTGCAGAGGGGTAAAATACTTATTTCCCTCATTAAAATGCAAATCATTTTATAACATTTTTGACATGCGTTTTTCTGGATTTTTTTGTTATTATTCTGTCTCTCACTGTTCAAATAAACCTACCATTAAAATTATAGACTGATCATTTCTTTGTCGGTGGGCAAACGTACAAAATCAGCAGGGGATCAAATACTTTTTTCCCTCACTGTATCTAGGTGCTGCTGTTGGCCCTCCTTGGTTGGTGACAGAAGCACCAGATCATCAGCAAACAGTAGTCATTTGACTTCAGATTCTAGTAGGGTGAGGTCGGGTGCTGCAGACTTTTCTGGTGTCTGCGCCAATTCGTTAATATATATGTTGAAGAGGGTGGGGCTTAAGCTGCATCCCTGTCTCACCCCATGGCCCTGTAGGAAGAAATTTGTGTGGGTTTTGCCTATTTTAACCGTACACTTGTTGTTTGTGTACATAGATTTTATGTTGTATGTTTTTCCCCCAACACCACTTTCCATGATTTTGTATAGCAGACCCTCATGCCAAATTGAGTCGAAGGCTTTTTTGAAATCAACAAAGCATGAGAAGACTTTGCCTTTGTTTTGGTTTGTTTGTTTGTCAATTAGGGTGTGCAGGGTGAATACGTGGTCTGTTGTACGGTAATTTGGTAAAAAGCCAATTTGACATTTGCTCAGTACATTGTTTTCACTGAGGAAATGTACGAGTCTGCTGTTAATGATGATGCAGAGGATTTTCCCAAGGTTGCTGTTGACGCATATCCCTCGGTAGTTATTGGGGTCAAATTTGTCTCCACTTTTGGGGATTGGGGTGATCAGTCCTTGGTTCCAAATATTGGGGAAGATGCCAGAGCTAAGGATGATGTTAAAAAGTTTTAGTATAGCCAATTGGAATTTGTTGTCTGTATATTTGATCTTTTCATTGAGGATACCATCAACACCACATGCCTTTTTGGGTTGGAGGGTTTTTATTTTGTCCTGTAGCTCATTCAAGGTAATTGGAGAATCCAGTGGGTTCTGGTAGTCTTTAATAGTTGATTCTAAGATTGGTATTTGATCATGTATATGTTTTTGCTGTTTGTTCTTTGTTAAAGAGCCAAAAATATTGGAGAAGTGGTTTACCCATACATCTCCATTTTTGATAGATAATTCTTCGTGTTGTTTGTTTAGTGTTTTTTCCAATTTTCCCAGAAGTGGTTAGAGTCTATGGATTCTTCAATTACATTGAGCTGATTTTTGACGTGCTGTTCCTTCTTTTTCCGTAGTGTATTTCTGTATTGTTTTAGTGATTCACCATAGTGAAGGCGTAGACTCAGGTTTTCCAGGTCTCAGTTTTTGGTTGGACAGGTTTCTCAATTTCTTTCTTAGAACTTTGCATTCTTCATCAAACCATTTGTCATTGTTGTTAATTGTCTTCGGTTTTCTATTTGAGATTTTTTGATTTGATAGGGAAGCTGAGAGGTCAAATATACTGTTAAGATTTTCTACTGCCAAGTTTACACCTTCACTATTACAGTGGAACGTTTTACCCAGGAAGTTGTCTAAAAGGGAATGAATATGTTGTTGCCTAATTGTTTTTTGGTAGGTTTCCAAACTGCATTCCTTCCATTTATAGCATTTCTTAATGTTACTCAGTTCCTTTGGCTTTGATGCCTCATGATTGAGTATTGCTCTGTTCAAGTAGACTGATTTTGCGGTGGTCTGATAGGGGTGTCAGTGGGCTGACTGTGAACGCTCTGAGAGACTCTGGGTTGAGGTCAGTGATAAAGTAGTCTACAGTACTACTGCCAAGAGATGACCTATAGGTGTACCTACCATAGGAGTCCCCTCGAAGCCTACCATTGACTATGTACATACCCAGCGTGCGACAGAGCTGCAGGAGTTGTGCCCCGTTTTTGTTGGTTATGTTGTCATAGTTGTGCATATGTGGGAGGGAATGCTGTCACCTGCAGGCAGGTGTTTGTCCCCCTGTGTGCTGAGGGTGTCAGGTTCTTGTCCGGTTCTGGCATTTATGTCGCCACAGACTAGTACATGTCCCTGGGCCTGGAAATGATTGATTTCCCCCTCCAGGATGGAGAAGCTGTCTTCATTAAAGTATGGGGATTCTAGTGGGGGGATATAGGTAGCACACAGGAGGACATTTTTCTCTGTTAAGATATTTTCCTTTTGAATTTCTAGCCAAATGTAAAATGTTCTTGTTTTGATTAATGGAGTGAGTTAGATCTGCTCTATACCAAATTAGCATACCCCCTGAGTCCCTTCCTGTTAAGGGAATTATTTTATCCCCATGATAATAATTAACAATCAATAAGCCTTGACTAATTACCAAGGTTTGTAAGACAATGGGTTAATAATTAGGCAAAGACTCAGCATCTGCAAAAGGTTTGTACGGTTTATTCAGAGAACGTTCTCCCGAACATTACACAAAGAAGTTCATTTTATTCTCCCTCCCCGCTTACGCACATACCTCCACACAAACAGTAGATATCCTACGCACACCCATACACCCGAACAGTAGGTGAATAGTATCCCTCTTAATCACTATCCAGCGCTGCCTGTTCCTTTCCCCCGAGATTAGGAGAACCTTGAAGGCTACTCCCTGTTTCTTCACACACGCATGTCTACAGTTCCCTTAGGCCCACTAATCTCACACACACACACACACACACACACACACACACACACTTCTCTCCCTTCCGGGTCTCTACTAGACCTTATGGGACTTCCGCTCAGTACTTTAATTATTCTTTACCCATGCTACATAACTACTAATTACTAATTGGTTACGTGACAGGGTCGGATTCTTTATTCATTTACCTTTATTATATAATTCTCTTATCACTTCCCTGTTTCACACCTGGTAGTTTGGTGGATGGGACTACCAGCTCTCTGTAACCTAGAGGGCAACCAGTGGGTCCGTCTCCTCTATACCAGGTTTCTTGCAGGATGAGAATGTTTGTATTACCGATTTTCATTCACTCACTCGCTCACTCACTCACTCAGAAAGTGCTAAACAAATAGGCCTCAGTGTTTCCCCTATATTCATTTAGCAGTGGCGGGCAACTGAAACACTGGGCCTACAGGTCGAGGGATGAATGGTTGATCTGGAATGCAAACCGATAGTAAAGTGTGTCTTGTGCAATATTTTTTCTCAGTTTAATGAATCAAGCTTGATGGCAACTGTTGTTCAGGGGACTTGGTCATCAAGCTTGGTTGTAAAACGTTATTGCACATGCCACATTTTATGGAGTGCAGGTCAAATGCTCTAAATTCATGACACCTAAATGGTATTTATGTCATGCTTTTTACGAACTAATTTGACGCAGAACGACTGTGGCAGGGAGGAACACCCTAGAGAGGAAAAAGAGGGAAGGGAATTGCATTTAAAGCAAGATCAGAAAGGAGTTAAATTATTTTGAAAAGGGGATATGATATCTTAGTTAGACTAAAGAAATGTTACTGTAGGTAGCCTATTTTAAATTGTTGTCACGTTTCAATTAATGAATAGTTTCTAACTTAACACACTTCCTAAACATCCTTTGAAATCAGATTATGAACAGAAACAGTTTGAAATTTGCATCCAACTCCTTTAATTAATCGTCTTTAAACATCAGGTATAACATTTTCCCTGACGCCCAAACCAGGGTGCACAAAATAAATTTCAGCAGTAAGCTTTTAATTTTTTACTTGTTAGCTCTTTTTCATTTACTTTAATTCAGAAGTGCCTTTCAAACAGACATCTGCATATCAAATAAATGCTTTTATCCACTCTATTGTCTAAATTGCACTGAAGCCAAGCATAGACATATCAAACAGTATTCTCACGTGTAATGGGAGTAGCGCTTCTAAAAAATGTCTTCTTCACACACAAGGCATACTATCATAGAGAACCACCACGGTCCCGTGTGGCTCAGTTGGTAGAGCATGGCGCTTGCAACGCCAGGGTTGTGGGTTTGATTCCCACGGGGGACCAGTACAAAAATCTATGCACTCACTACTGTTAGTGCTGTGGATAAGAGTATCTGCTAAATGACTCGTGTAAATGTACCACCAGAGTTCTTAAACACTCTAAAATACTCTCGCATACATGGAATGAGTAGAACTGATATTCCCATTCAAAGCAAGTGCTGTCATGGGTGCACCCAATAATAATTTAGGATAGAAATTGTAATGAGAATATGTCTGGAATTTAGCCTCTCTTGTCTATTTAGAATGTAACACCACCATACTCTGTCAATTTGTTTGCATAAAGCAACACATTCAATATGAGGCACAAGTCTTAACGCTTTCCCCCTGTGTTAACTTTGTGACCGGAAAATGACCATATTGTCACGTTCCTCTTCGTCTGAAGATATGTTGAAATCGCTGTCGGACAAAGTGGACCAATATGCAGCGGATTGCGTGCTCATAATCTTTTATTTTAAATGAGAACACGAGGAAAAAAACAATAAACAAAACTCACGACAGGAACAGTGTAGCAGGCTAAACAAAAGCAGTGCTAACATACAACTACCCACAAGTGACAAACAAAACACACACCTACTTATAGGACTCCCAATCAGAGGCAACTAGAAACACCTGCCTCCAATTGAGAGTCCAGCAACCAAATCTGCACATAGAAAACTTAACCTAGAACCTACTCATACTAAAACATACACCACAAAACCCCGGAACACATAAATAACACACCCCTCTAAGCTATACACAACAAAAAAAAACACCATACAAAACAAACATACCTCTGCCACGCCCTGACCAAATAATCCTCTATACTGGTCAGGACGTGACACATATCCTCATTAACCACTTTTTATGGCGACTCCTTTTCATGGTGCCAATGCACATGAACATTATCTATGAAATTGAGGCAATATAGCAATCGCCTTATATTGCCATAGCCACTAAGACCCTTTTATCTCTGATAGGGAAACAATTATGGCCTCACTGAAGATAAGTTCATCTTTGAAATTCGGAACATGTTCTGCCTTCAGTCTGGGGTGTTGTGGGTATTGATCTGGTGGCATTCTACTAAATGCTTCCTGGGTCGAGCAGTGTGTTGGAATAGGTCAGGTGTTAGAGTGGCCCCGGTAATAATGTATGTATGACTCTGACCCCCAGCGACACACAGCACAGCACAGCAGACAGACTGACCAGTGTGCCTCAGTGGAGGACACACTCTGCATGCACCCCTGTATCTCCAGGTGTGTGTGTGTGTGTGTGTGTGTGTGTGCGCGCACAAGCATCGGCACTTGCGTGCTCTTCTACATTCTTATATGCAATTTAAAAGAATTAGGCTATACATTGACTGCGTAGACATAACGGGTCTCTATAAACAAATAGTGTGACGGTCATTCTGAAGATATCGATGCCTCTGCGGAGAGAATGTTGAGGGTTATTTACTCAAGTATCTATGGAGAACAAATGTGGGTATTGAAACCGACAGGGGAAGGATTGCAGCAAGTGTGCTTTAATTGCAAAAAGATACAAAGGGAAAAGTGGGCTGAATTCGAAAGTGTTTCTTTCAATGCATTATTAAGACTTTATTTATCCCACAAGGGGCCATAGGTTATCTGCAGCAGCAGAGTATCTCAGGTTGGTGTTCATATTGGACAGGGATGCTGATGAGTAAACTAGATTTGTTTCATAATAAAACACAAAAAAATGTACGTTATAGGAGCACGATACTGCCATGTATGACATGACAATGAGAGTGATTGTAGTTGGCTAAAACACATAGATCCGGGACCAGGCTATGAAACTATGTAGGCTGTCTTCTCTCTTCCAAAATCATGGGCATTAATATGGAGTTGGTTCCCCCTTTGCTGCTATAACAGCTTCCACTCTTCAGGAAGGCTTTCCACTAGATGTTGGAACATTGCTGCAGGGACTTGCTTCCATTCAGCCACAAGCACATTAGTGAGGTTGGGTACTGATGTTGGGCGATTAGGCCTGGCTCGCAGTCGGCTTTCCAATTCATCCCAAAGGAGTTTGATGGGGTTGAGGTCAGGGATCTGTGCAGGCCAGTCAAGTTCTTCCACACCGATCTCGACAACAATTTCTGTATGGACCTCACTTTGTGCACGGGGGCATTGTCATGCTGAAACAGGAAAGGGCCTTCCCGAAACTGTTGCCACAAAGTTGGAAGCACAGAATCATATAGAATTGCATTGTATGCTGTAGCGTTAAGATTTCCCTTCACTGAAATGAAGAGGCCTGAACCATGAAAAACAGCGCCAGACCATTTTTCCTCCACCAAACTTTACAGTTGGCACTATGCATTGGGGCAGGTAGCGTTCGCCTGGCATCTGCCAAGCCCAGATTCGTCTGTTGGACTGAGCATGATTCATCACTTCAGAGAACACGTTTCTACTGCTCCAGAGTCCAATGGTGAAGAGCTTTACACCATTCCAGTCGACACTTGGTATTACTTATGGTGATCTTAGGCTTGTGTGCAGCTGCTCGGCCATGGAAATCAATTTCATTAAGCTCCCGACTAACAGTTATTGTGCTGACGTTGCTTCCAGAGGCAGTTTGGAATTCGGTAGTGAGTGTGGCAACGGAGGGCAGACTATTTTTACGCGCTACGTGCTTCAGCACTTGGCGGTCCCGTTCTGTGAGCATGTGTGGCCTACCACTTCGCGGCTGAGCCGTTGCTGCTCAAAAAGACGTTTCCACTTCACAATAACAGATCTTACAGTTGACCGGGGCATCTCTAGCAGGGCAGAAATGTGACGAACTGACTTGTTGGAAAGGTGGCATACTGGTGGTTGTGGTGTGCAGAAAATAAAAGGAGTAATTTTCCTACATGGCTAAGCTATTTGTGACCGTATTGTTGAAGATGGATCTTATCACTGTGCTCCCGACTTATGTCACACTTGAATGAAAACAGTATTGAATGACACACATCCTCAGATATAGCTCAACCTGCACACTAGCTTGACTTATCCCTCAGTCTTCCAAAGGTGGTGGAACTAGCTAAAGGTTTTACTGGTAAAAGAATTTAAAAAGTAGGCAACTTTCTCCTTCTCTTAGGAGATGGATAGAATGCTTTGAAAATGACGGAATAATTGCAGGCCACCCTGGTTGCTAGGCAACGAGTCAATACTGGGCTCCATTGTGGAACGTTCCGTAGCACACATCTCTCTGTCTCTTGTCCCCTTATCACAGGTACAATCATCATGTCCAATGGATTGTGGGCTGTAATGCAAAGGTTCTTCAATTAACCTAGAGTCAATTGACACACCACTGCGTCAATCTAAGTAACATAATTGAAAAAAATCCCCATCAAAATCTGTCTGTTTAAGCTAGAGATATGTATTTTTGTTGTTCCATCTGCGGTGGAAGGTGGCCGAGTTGCAGCTGTGTTTGTCAGACGATGAGACATCCCGAAAGTCGGTCTTCTCACGAAAACATCTGTAGCGTCCGAACCGTTTGGGCTACAAACTAATGTGACTCCACTGTGGAAAGGGGAGATTCTCCGTTTTGCTCTACAACCCCCACAAGTGTCACTGAACTTGTCTGAAGGAAACGGTATAAACATTTTTATGGAGGTAGTTTTGTGCCTACAAAAAATAGGTTTAAATATGTGTAAAAGAAATGCATGAAATGAAATGTATGCATTCACTACTGTAAGCCGCTCTGGATAAGAGCGTCTGCTAAATGACTAAAATGTAAATGTATATACATGTATATACAAATATTTCCTGAGCTTTCTTATATACAGTGATTTGGAAAGTATTCAGACCCCTCAACATTTCCCACATTTTGTTATGTTACAGCCTTATTCTAAAATGGATTAAATCGTTTTTTCCCCCTCAATCTACACACAATACCCCATAATGACAAAAAAAAAACTGAAATGTCACTTTTACATTAGTATTCAGGCAGCGATTACAGCCTCGGGTCTTCTCGGGTAGGACGCTACAAGCTTGGCACACCTGTATTTGGGGAGTTTCTCCCATTCTTTTCTGCAGATCTTCTCAAGCTCTGTCAGGTTGGATGGGGAGCGTCGCTGCACAGCTATTTTTAGGTCTCTTCAGAGATGTTAGATCGGGTTCAAGTCTGGGCTCTGGCTGGGCCACTCAAGGACATTCAGAGCATTGTCTTGGCTGTGTGCTTATGGTTGTTGTCCTGTTGAAAGGTGAACCTTCGCCCCAGTCTGAGGTCCTGAGCACTCTGGAGCAGGTTTTCATCAAGGATCTCTCTGTACTCCAGTCGTCTTTCCCTCGATCCTGATTAGTCTCCAAGTTCCTGCCACTGAAAAACAACCCCACAGCATGATGCTGCCACCACCTTGCTTCACCGTAGGGATGGAGCCAGGTTCCTCCAGACGTGACGCTTGGCATTCAGGCCAAAGACTTCAATCCGGGTATCATCAGACCTGAGAATCTTGTTCCTCATGGTCTGAGAGTCCTTTAGATGCCTTTTGGCAAACTCCAAGCGGGCTGTCATGTGCCTTTTACTGAGGAGTGGCTTCTGTCTGGCCACTCTACCATAAAGACCTGATTGGTGGAGTGCTGCAGAGATGGTTTTCCTTCTGGAAGTTTCTCCCATCTCCACAGAGGAACTCTGGAGCTCTGTCAGAGTGACCATCGGTTCTTGGTCACCCCCCTAACCTAGGCCCTTCTCCCCCGATTGCTCAGTTTGGTCGTGCAGCCAGCTCTAGGAAGAGTCTTGGTGGTTCCAAACTTCTTCCATTTAAGAATGAATGATGGAGGCCACTGTATTCTTTGGGACCTTCAATGCTGCAGAAATGTTTTTGTACCCTTCCCCAGATCTGTGCCTTGACACAATCCGGTCTCGGTGCTCTACGGGCAATTCCTTCGACCTCATGCATCCTGTTTGGAGTAGGACACTAAAGTAAAACTGAAAAAAACGTGTTAAAGAAATTAACATTATGTTCTGAATACAAAGTGTTATGCTTGGGGCAAATCCAACACAAAAAATTCACTGAGTACCACTCTTCATTTGTTTAGGATAACAAGAAATGGAATAAAGCTAAGCACAGGCAAATTCCTAGAAAACCTGGTTCAATCTCCTTTCCAACAGACACTTGTAGACAAATTCACCTTTCAGCAGGACAATAACCTAAAACACAAGGCCAAATATACACTGGAGTTGCTTACCAAGACGACATAGTTAGTGGCCTAATTACGGTTTTGACTTAAATCGTCTGGAAAATCTATGGCAACACTTGAAAATGGCTGTCTACCAATGATCAACAAGCTCTCGACAGAGCTTGAAAAATTATAAATGGAGTAATGTGCAAATATTGTACAATCCAGGTGTGCAAAGCTCTTAGACTTACCCATAAATACTCACAGCTGTAATCGTTGCCAAAGATGTTTCTACATAAGTATTCACACCCCTGAGTCAATACTATGTAAATTCGTTATTTATGTATTTCACTTGATCATTATGGGATATTGTGTGTAGATGGGTGAGATTTATTTTTTTAAATCCTTTTTGAATTCAGGCTGTAACACAACAACATGTGGAATAAGTCAAGGGGCATGAATACTTTCTGAAGGCACTGTATGGGCAGAAAATGTATGCTTTCAAAGAAAATAGTTGGTGACCCCTCTAAAACTGCAAGAGAAAGAAGTACAATGCTGTGTATGGGTGAATAGTGTGTCTGATTGTAAGACTTCAGTGCCTTCATTGAATGTTGTGGGTAGTGTGTATGATGGAGAGACTTGTAAAGCTGTTCCACTTCAAGAACATATTCAGCACTTTATAAACATCAGTCCTCTATAATGCCCTATTGGAGGAACTATATACAGTATAGGGTATAACAGAGGTATAAATAGGGTATAAATAGGGTATCCACGTGTTCATCTGACTCTGAGGAAGTATATGAAGGGCCAAAGTACCCTTTTAAATTGCCTGCAAATATTGTTTCTAATGTGTTGTATTTGTAAATGTACATTTCTATGATTTGTGTTCATGTAGGGCTCCCTTGGAAAAGAGGCCTTGGTCTCAATGGGGTTTCCCTGCTAAAATAAAGGTTAACAAAATGTTCACTGCTACCAATCACGTATCATTGACATTGTCTGGACCATGCAAAGTTCCCGTTGACCACTGGTAGCTGAGCTAGGGTACATATTGAAAACCAGTACACTACTCGTTCAATCCTACTCCTTGTAGCAAAGTTAACCAAAACCTGAAGAGAAAGCTCACCTTGTGGTGACTTCACACGTCATTTTTTCCCCCAGTGATACATTTTCTCCAGAGCAATCTGAGGTAATTGCAGGAATCACAGGAAATTGCAGGTAATAACAGTGGTCACATTTGCATAAAAGCTTTCTGATACTCACTGTGAGAGACTATTGATTTTTTGTGTCTGTCTCTGTGTAAACGTGCGTGCACTGGCCCTTTTGTGTGTGTGCTCACCTCTGAACTACTTCTCACCAGAATCCGTGGCACAGCTCACCTGCTTGCCTACACACATTAATGGCTATAGCATAGCGTGGCTATAGCATAGCGTCCTAATGGAGCTAGTGATCTCAGACAGGCAGGTGGGACTCTCTGCCTGCATGTTCAGATCTACTGGTACATACTGAACAACGTCTGGGATGTTATGCATTTATTATATTTATTGTTGTCATACAAAGAGTTTAACTATGAAATATATTCTAATAATAGTAGTCTAATATATGGAATATGGCCTAGTTTCAGGAGACTCCTGGGTTGAGTTGAGAAATTGGCTACAGCAGATTTGAATTCAAACGGATTTGTTCAATTTAGTCTGACTGGCTGGAGGTAATTGAGTTCATTACTTTCGCAGAGCCAGGCCTTCTGGGGTGGTGTTGTGTTAGTTTTTGCAGCCCGACCCTATTTGGGCCTACTTCTTAATTCCACTCCATTATTTCATCCCAGTGCACCAACCAAGACAACCGAACATAACACACCAGGAAACTGTGTCATTTTTTTCTCAAACAAAGTACACACACACATTCTGAAGTAACAGGCCTTCAACTAAGAGAGCTTGTTGGAAACAGATTGCTTGTGATGTCAATATTCGGCTGTTTCCCCAGCTTAGTGGAATCAAGCCTGAGACCTGACTGTGACAAAGAGTCCATACACGCATGCATACACACAGACACAGAGGGAGATGGAGTTGGATGCTAAGGGTCGCTGTCATCCTCATGCTCCATCGCCCGCAGCCAGACTGACCCCTACTTCCCCTCGCCGACACTCTCTCACACACATTCTCTCTCTCTCTCTCTCTCTCTCTCTCTCTCCCCCCCCCCCCCCACATATCCAAGCTGCAGGCAAAGGTTAAATCTAGACTTGGTTTCCTCTATCGTAATCGCTCGTCTTTCACCCCAGCTGTCAAACTAACCCTGATTAAAATGACCATCCTACCCATGCTAGATTACGGTGACATAATTTAGAGATAGGCAGGTAAAGGGGCTCTTGAGCAGCTAGAGGTTCTTTACCATTCGGCCATCAGATTTGCCACCAAAGCTCCTTATAGGATGCACCTCTTTACTCCTCTGTAAACTGGCCATCTCTGTATACCCGGCGCAAGACCCACTGGTTGATGCTTATTTATAAAACCCTCTTAGGCTTCACTCCCCCCTATCTGAGATATCTACTGCAGCCCTCATCCTCCACATACAACACCCGTTCTGACAGTCACATTCTGTTAAAGGTCCCCAAAGCACACACATCCCTGGGTCACTCCTATTTTCAGTTCGCTGCAGCTAGCTGCTAGAACGAGCTGCAGAAAACACTAAAACTGGACAGTTTTATCTCTAAATTCAAAGACTCAATCATGCACACTCTTACTGACACTTGTAACTGCTTCATGTGATGTTTTTTTTGTACAATTTTGTCCTTCGTGCTTTTGTCTTTGCCTAAAAATGTTTGTTCTTCCATGTTGTGCTGCTGCCATGTTGTGTAGTTGTCGTGTTGTGTTGTTGTCTTAGTCTATGTAGTGTTGTGGTGTCTCTTTTGTCATGTGTTTTGTCTAGGGCTGGGCAATTTGGCAAAAATATAATATCACAGTATTATTATAATTTTTTGATGGTATGACAGTATTTTATGTTTCTGCATTTCCTGCCCTCATTTGAGATCATTTCCACACTGCCATGTAGGGCTGCACAACAATCTAGGCCTTATTTTTTTTATTTAACCTTTATTTAACTAGGCAAGTCAGTTAAGAACAAATTCCTATTCCTATTGACAATGACGGCCTACCTGGGAACAGTGGGTTAACTGACGTGTTCAGGGGCAGAACAGCACATTTTTACCTTGTCAGCTCTGGGATTCGATCCAGCAACCTTTCGGTTACTGGCCCAACACTCTACCTGCCGCCCCAAAACCAAAATGTTGCAATTGCAATTTGACTTGTGATTTAGAGCAAAACGCTTTGGTGAACTGTTGGAATCATGGAAATAGAATGATTATTCTAATTCTATAGTTGGAATATAATAGTGGTCATACAGTGTTTGACATGACAACAAATGAAAATGCCAAGGAGAAGTTATTGTGACACATAGGAACCCAAGTGTTTCGTAGGGGACCCTATAATCTTTGGCTACATTGAATGTATTCTCTTAGCTACTTCATGGAGCATACATATTCTTGCTTCTCATAGTCCTCTTCGATTTAGAAGATACCGCTGAAAAAAAAACATGTACATTTAGGTATACACACCATCACTGGTATTATCAGGCTGGAAAGCAAGTTACGTTCTCTGACTCATTACATTTATTAGCTAGCTAGCAATTAGCATTAGTAGTTAGATGTTTGCAGATGTAAGAAAAACAAAAACAAATAGTGTAATTATAGAACGCTAGTGGATTTATATTAAGAATAAAGGTGAAAACAGCATCGTTGTCATCAACATTGTTGCAAATGCTGCATTGACCATGCAGAGACAGAACGTAAGTGTATTCTGGGCTACAGTCCAAACATTTAAAAGACACAGCCTATCCCATCAGCCGTCATAATTAAGTGGACACTTTTAATGACGTATCATGACATCTGACGAGTATACACTTGCATGGGAAGGGGAGGCCAAGATGGCGGCTTGAACAGACGCTTTTTTTTACAGAGCTCCGCACCAAACTTCCGAAAGATTGTGAAAAAAACATGTTTACAGTCATTACTATTACTGTTTTTATTTGTTCAAGATATAAGAACTTTCCTGTGACTGGAATAAGAATTGGATCATTTATTTCAGCATGTCCATGCGAAGCCGTGACAAAAAAAGAAAGGAAGAAGCTAGCTGTTCTATTGCTAATCAACAAGAGAGAATCGTGCTTATAGACAACTGCCATAACTATGCTTGCCCTATGGATAATATCATGCTTTCGCATGCTGTTGAAGATGACGAAATCCCCTCTTTACCGGTTACTCTGTGCAAACCTCCACCATACAAAAAACCCAACATGAACTCTGACATCGTGGCTACCCTCTCCTTACTCATCAACTCCAGGTCTGACGCCATTGAGAAAATGGTAGGCGTGAACACCATGGTTATCGGCTTGAAAGGCTTGAAAAAGACTGTGGAGTTTGCATGTGGTGAAATCAAGGATGTGAAAACGAGAGTGGCAAAAGTTGAAAAAAGTGTGGAAAAGGTGGAAAAGAATAACAATGTCTACCATAGACGTCTCACTGATCTGGAACAATACACAATAAGATGGAGCCTGAGACTCTACGGCATGCCAGAGGTGGAGAATGAGGATGTGCGAGGAGAGGCTATCCACGTCTGCCTGCAGAGAAGAACAAAGTTGGTGATACCATCGACGTTGTGCATCGCCTTGGCAAGAAGCAACAGCAAAACGATTCAAGACCAAGGGGTATCATCATCCACTTCACTGCCAGATTCTACAGGGATGCTGTCTGGAAAGCTGCTAGGAAGAACGCCTTCCTTCAGAGCCATGGTCTGCGTTTCGCTGAGCATCTCAGCCCGGAGGACATAGAAAGAAGGAACAAGTTGTGGCCAACGATCAAGAAAGCCCGAAATGAGGGAAAAGCTGCTTACTTCGTCGGAAGACGAGGCTTCATCAACGGTTCAGATATCCACATTCCTCCCTAGAATCTCACCAGAAGGAATAGATTGATGGTTTCGGCCATGGTATTCTCATTTTCCTTGTATTGATTAATGTTACCTAACAAGCATCAGGTGACTATTTTTCGGAATACTCAAGTACCTCAATTTATTAGTTTGTTCTTGTATGACCAGAAGGCCTATTTTGTTTAAACTTACGAAGAAGACTGAAAGTTGTATTTATTTTTTATGTATAGAGTAACTAAGATACTGCTTTAAAGGGCATACAGGTCTGCTCTGACTTTACACGGTTATTGTTCTATTTAGTTATTAATACTTATTTCCAAGTGAAAAAGGACTTAGGAACATGTATATGTAAAACGTTTTTTTATTCAATTTTTGAATGATTAGTTTTCATATGCCCTTAAAATAGTAAGGTATCCTTTTATTTAAATTATTATTTAGTATTTTATTTCTCAGAATAGTTCCTGATTACACTAAAGAGGGTTTTTAGTCTCTCTTACTACAAAGAACCCTTGGTTTGGTCTTGAACATCATTTTCTGTTGAGTTGAATTTCAAAAGCTGGATAACATCTAGCTCAGAGTTTATGGAATAAGCTAATTTCACTTTAAGTTGACTTATTGTGCAGATCTCGGTTCATTAACGCTTACGTTCACTGCTCCTACGTTTGACTCATCCTACTACAGTTTATACTTTTATATAATCTTTGTTTTGTCTTTGTCTATAGTTTCTCTTAATGCTAGGGTGTTATGAAAACAATGTAAAGAGCAAGGCCATATTTTTATTTGCTAAACAATTTCGAACATATTTCTGCTTTTTTCAAGAGTCTCACTCAATTTCAGCTGATGCCAACTTCTGGAGGTCACAGTGGAGCAACGATATTTGGCTTTCCCATGGATCTGAACGCTCCGCTGGTGTCACTTCAATGAAAATACCTTTTGGTGGTAATATTCTACACTCGGAATGTGACCCCTTTTTGTACCTTTATTTGTCTTGTGATCAATTACAATGACATTACGCTCATACTGTAAACTTCTACGGGTACAACACCAAACATGAGAATGATGAGTTGCTTGAATCTATAGAGAAACATATACATCATTGGTTATCTAAATTTCCAAATGTGTTATTATTGATGAGGGGACTTTAACATTTACTATAGATAATTCAACTGATAGATGACCCCCAGGTAGGCCAACCAATCAGAATTTGGGTTTAATACTTTTTATGGAAAAGTTTGATCTTACTGATATATGGAGAGAGAGGGTTCCGGCCGACAGATCGTTCACTTGGAGTAACAAAACAGGTTCCAGACAATCCAGAATAGATTTTTGGCTTATATCCAAATGTATTGATGGTGAGTGTGTTACTACAAATATTTGTACTACTCCCCTCACAGACCACAGGGCCATTTACATTGATATCAAAATATTTACCCCTGATACTAACCTTGGTAGAGCATCCTACTGGAAGCTAAATAGCTCATTATTAAATAATTATATAGTTACTTTGAGGTTAAAGATCTGCTTTCACACTTTTGGGAAAGGGCTTGTGAAGAAAAATCTGGGAGCTGGGATCTCTTTAAATTTGAGGTGTCCAAATACCTTCGAAAATATGGTAGTAATGTTGCTAAGACCAGAAGAGCTGAGGAGGAAAAGGTGATCATTAAGATAACTTCCCTTTCTCAGAGGTCCCCAGCCGGCCTCTGGGGGGAGGAGAAGATGGAACTAATTGAGTTAAAAAATAAACTGATAATATATACAGTGGGGGAAAAAAGTATTTGATCCCCTGCTGATTTTGTACGTTTGCCCACTTACAAAGAAATTATCAGTCTATAATTTTAATAGTAGGTTTATTTGAACAGTGAGAGACAGAATAACAACAACAAAAAATCCCAAAAAATGCATGTCAAAAATGTTATAAAATGATTTGCATTTTAATGAGGGAATAAGTATTTGACCCCTCTGCAAAACATGACTTAGTACTTGGTGGCAAAACACTTGTTGGCAATCACAGAGGTCAGACGTTTCTTGTAGTTGGCCACCAGGTTTGCACACATCTCAGGAGCGATTTTGTCCCACTCCTCTTTGCAGATCTTCTCCAAGTCATTAAGGTTTCGAGGCTGACGTTTGGCAACTCGAACCTTCAGCTCCCTCCACAGATTTTCTATGGGATTAAGGTCTGGAGACTGGCTAGGCCACTCCAGGACCTTAATGTGCTTCTTCTTGAGCCACTCCTTTGTTGCCTTGGCCGTGTGTTTTGGGTCATTGTCATACTGGAATACCCATCCACGACCCATTTTCAATGCCCTGGCTGAGGGAAGGAGGTTCTCACCCAAGATTTGACGTTACATGGCCCCGTCCATCGTCCCTTTGATGCGGTGAAGTTGTCCTGTCCCCTTAGCAGAAAAACACCCCCAAAGCATAATGTTTCCACCTCCATGTTTGACGGTGGAGATGGTATTCTTGGGGTCATTGGCAGCATTCCTCCTCCTCCAAACACGGCGAGTTGAGTTGTCAAAGAGCTCCATTTTGGTCTCATCTGACCACAACACTTTCACCAGTTGTCCTCTGAATCATTCAGATGTTCATTGGCAAACTTCAGACGGGCATGTATATGTATTCTTGAGCAGGGGGACCTTGCAGGCGCTGCAGGATTTCAGTCCTTCACGGCGTAGTGTGTTACCAATTGTTTTCTTGGTGACTATGGTACCAGCTGCCTTGAGATCATTGACAAGATCCTCCCATGTAGTTCTGGGCTGATTCCTCACTGTTCTCATGATAATTGCAACTCCACGAGGTGAGATCTTGCATGGAGCCCCAGGCCGAGGGATATTGACAGTTCTTTTGTGTTTTTTCCATTTGCGAATAATCGCACCAAATGTTGTCACCTTCTCACCAAGCTGCTTGGCAATGGTCTTGTAGCCCATTCCAGCCTTGTGTAGGTATACAATTGTGTCCCTGACATCCTTGGAGAGCTCTTTGAGTTTGGAATCTGATTGATTGATTGCTTCTGTGGACAGGTGTCTTTTTTACAGGTAACAAGCTGCGGTTAGGAGCACTCCCTTTAAGAGTGTGCTCCTAATCTCAGCTCGTTACCTGTATAGAAGACACCTGGGAGCCAGAAATCTTTCTGATTGAGAGGGGGTCAAATACTTATTTCCCTCATTAAAATGCAAATCAATTCATACAATTTTTGACATGCGTTTTTCTGGATTTTCTTGTTGTTATTCTGTCTCTCACTGTTCAAATAAACCTACCATTAAAATTATAGACTGATCATTTCTTTGTCAGTGGGCAAACGTACAAAATCAGCAGGGGATCAAATCCTTTTTACCCCACTGTATAGATTAAAAGCAGAAGGAGCCTTTATTAGATCTAGGAAAAAATGGATTGAGGAGGGAGAACAGAATTCATCCTATTTCTTTAGACTTGAGAAATGTCATTCTACAAATAACACTATCCATAAGCTATAAATTGATGGTGTTATTACAGATGACCAAAAATGTATTGCAATTTTTACAGAAAATTGTATAGCTCTACGTACTGTCATGAATCCACAGATATGTTTTTTGACTCACTGAATAATGTTCACTCCATCAGTGATATAGAATCTAAACAGTGTGATGTACCCATCAAAATTGAAGAGATTATAGAGTCTATCAAACATCTAAAGAACAATAAATCACCAGGTGTTGATAGAATAACATCAGAATTTTACTAATTATTTTCTGAACAAGTAGCTCCCTTCTTATTTTAAGTATTTTTAGAGAGTATTAAAAACAATGTTCTCCCTCCTACAATAAGTCAGGGGTTAATAAGCCTAAAAAAGAAGTGCTGCTCATCGATAACCAGCATCCAATTTGTCTTCTTAATAATGACTATAAGATATTAGCCTTACTACTTGCAAAAATAATTAAAGAAGTCCTGGATGCAGTCATTGATGAAACACAGTCTGGCTTTGAGGAACAGACATATTTCTAACAATATCAGACTAGTATTAGACATACTTGACTGCTCAGACCTAACAACTGAGGATAGCTTCATTTTATTTTTAGATTTTTATAAAGCATTTGACACAGTAGAACATCAGTTCCTCTTCCACTCCCTTGAGAGACTTGGCTTTGAGGATTTTTTTCTGTAAGTCTATTAAGACTCTATACAAATGGTAACAGCTCTATCAAATTGAAATATGGCACCTCACCTAGATTTGAGTTAAAGAGAGGAATTAGGCAAGGTTGTCCTATCTCTGCATACCTTTTTTTATTAATCACCGAACTTCTTACAAATTCTTTAAATAATAGTCCTGTACAAGGTATTTCCATAGCTGGTAAAGAAATTATTATAAGCCAGCTGGCTGACGATGCTACACTTTTTCTGAAAGACGCTAACCAAATTCCCATATCGATCAATATGATACAATCCTTTTCCAAAGCGTCTGGTCTATATCTTAACATTAATAAATGTGAACTCGTCGCTGTCAAAGATTGTGTGACACCTTCGTATTATGGTATTCCAGTAAAAGAAGAACTTACATATTTAGGCATAACCATTACAAAGGATCAGAAGTCTAGAGGCTTACTAAGTTTTAACCCTCTTATTTAAAAAAAACCAGAAGAAGCTAAATCAATGGCTACAGAGGGACTTATCTTTAATAGGAAGAGTCCTAATAACCAAGGCTGAAGATATCTCTAGACTAACATATGGTGCTTTATCTTTATATCTTGACGGTAAAATAAGCAAGGAGATAGACCAGATGCTTTTCAACTTTCTGTGGAGAAACCGTACCCATTACATTAGGAAAACTGTTGTAATGAACACTAATGAGAATGGTGGGCTGAATTTTCGACTTTACTACCTTAAATAATACTTTTAAGATCAATTGGATAAAACAATTCCTAAGAAGACCCATTTCTATGTGGAATTTTATTCCTTTATCATGTCTTCTCTACATGTTGGTTTGCAATTATAATATTGACAAAGTTCCAGTGAAACTTTCTGCTTTTCATCGGCAGATTTTCTTGTCATGGTCCTTAATTTATAAGCATAATTTTTCTCCATACAGATATTATATATGGAATAATCGGGATATATTGTATAAAAATACTTCTTTGTTTTTGGAATATTGGTTCCGAAATAATATCCTATTGGTGAGCCAACTGGTAAATGCAAGAGGGTCTTTTACTCAGCTATAATGAATTCTTTACAAGGTCCCTGTAACACCTAAAAATTTTGCAATTGTTTTAGATGCCATTCCCTCAGGTGTTGCTTTATTATTCAGGAACGTGTCAAGACCTGACCCTCAGAGCCGACCTTCCATTGACCCTCTTGACTCATCAGTAGGAAAGATTTGTTTCTCTTTTGGTCCATTCAACAACAGAGCGATACGAACCTTGTTTCAGCAGGATGTTATATCTATACCTTATGTCGTGCCTTATTGGAATGGATTTATTGATAATATCTGTTGGGAAAAAGTTTGGATGTTGCCACACACATACCTACTTGTTAACAAAATTAAGGAAGTTTCCTTTAAAATTATTCATAAATATTATCTTGCCAACCACTATATGAAGAAGTTTAAGGAAAACATAAACTCAAATTGTTCCTTTTGTAATGACCACCTAGAAACAGTGTTGCATCTTTTTTGGCATTGTATTCATGTAAGAGAACTGTTGCAAGACATCAGTAGATTTATAATTGAACACATTTATGAAGATCTTACACTATTGTGGAGAGATGTACTGCTTGGATGCTTTACCTACGATAGAAATAAGCTGAAACATTTTTATGTTATTAATTTCATTATTCTTTTGGCCAAATTTCATATTCACAAATGTAAATTTACAAACAAAACACCACATTTTCTTACCTTACAAAAATAAATTGAACTGTATTTTAAGACAATTAAATACTTACTAACAAAAAAGTTAGAATAATAAGTGTATGTATGTCCCTTAAGGTCCTTGTATAATGTGTTATTGTACCCCCTAGCCCAATTGTCCTTTGTATATTATTTATATATACTTGTGTTCCCACATGTACTTCCTGTATTGATTTGTTGTTAATAAAAACGTTTTTTTTAGTTTTTTTTTTAAGTACACTTGAGTGAGGAAGGAATGATTTTTAAATGGACTGTCCATGACCGGAAATTCATCACTCGTTCATCCCGCGATGATTGTGTTTTCAGCTACCGGTAGCTTGTGGGTGGTTTATATGCGCTACAGTCAATTATGATTGTATGTCTACTTACATTAAATATATAATTATTAATATATGCCTACTGTACGATAGCTAGCAAATCAATTAGCTAAATAACGTTAGCCTGCCAAGCTGCAAACATTTTTTTATTTCTACAATTTCCAAAAGCTAACCAAACAAAACGTCATTACTTTTACGAGATGTGTTTGTGCCGTCGTGTATTAGTAGCACAATTTCTAACTTATTTACATCCATTTTTACTTACACTTGTATGTTCACTCCATATTGACGTTGAGGTTTTAATTTTTGGCTGACTTTTCTTAGTGGATGTACAATCATCACGAATTGAATTATGGGGAGTTTCAGGCCCCGGAATGAACATAATTGTACACTCGCCAACTCGACTAAAAACGAGGGCTGAGGGGCTTACGTTTCAAACTTCCCTTGCTTGCCTAATCATTTGGACCGCCCTCAAAGATGGTGGGGATTCCCCCAAGGGCATAAGATGAGGGTAAGTGGACGAGGGTGTGTCTTTTATGAGTTTTAACCGCAGCCCTTGTCGAGGATGAACAACAACATGCGCTCCTTGAGTGGCAGGGTGTGTGGCTAGGTCTGTGTGGAAAGCGGCATGGAGGGAGATGGGGAGAGTGAGTGAGAGAGAAAGTGCGGAGAGAGATGACTGAAGTAGCGAAGTACTCATCGCTTTTGATTGGCTCCTTGGTATATAACGAAGGTTTAGAAAAGGCTGAGCCTCCGCTCAGAGAAATGGATGCCCTTCATATGTGTACTGATCAGGGCAATTTGTCTGAACGTCCTTTAATGTCAACACACGAACACACACACAGCTGAGGTGGGACAGCGCTGGGTCACAGCAGTTCATTCACATCAATGGATTTGTAAAAAGGTCTTATCAACAGCCTTGTGTGTGTGGAACTCCTGTCTTATTCATTTCCATTGATCACATCAGCGAGCTGTGCCTTGACTTGACGTTTTGATCTAATAATATGACTGGGGCTGAAGGAGGTGAATATGCTGGGCACAGCTAACCACAACACACTAGGACAAAGGCACACACACACATATACACACTGTATGCCCATCAGTTTGAGATGAATATGCCCTGACAGCGCTCAGAGTTCTAAAAAAGAACACACTGACCAAAAAAAAGGTGTGTGTGTGTGTGTTTCCCAGTGGACCTTTCTTTCCCTGTGTCTCCCTCCCAGGTCACTTCAAGCCTCTCCCCGCTCTCATTGATGTGAAAATGCTACTACAGACACAGGAATATCAATTAACATATGTATGTGTGTCGATGGGTGGTTTGTGTGTGCGTTTGCGTTCCTGTGTGTTTTATTGTCTTTTGATTCATTCCAGTTCTGTTCTGTCCTGCTGAGCCCTGCTGCAGCCCCACTCGCACACACACACACCGCACAGATCAAAGCCACACTGGGCCCTTTATACATACACATATAATATTTAAATTGGATGAGTTTGTTTATTGTGCTGGCTGGGCTTGGCTTAGCTTAGGCAACAGCTCACTGAGCTGAGGACAGACTGTGTGTCGAGTGAGGCAGGGTAGAGCGACATGGGTGGGTGGTGTAACACCCCCTTACAGTGACGTCTTCATCATCACTAACACCATCATCTAAGGAAGCAGGGCTGGTGATTGAATCTGGTATCTAGGATGTAGGCTATTGAAGCACATACAGAAGACTTATAGAAACTAGTCTACAATCATCCCCCTCCATACGTTCAACCACTAAGGTCAAACCGGAGCGCTATTGACAACTAGAGATAGGGAATATGAACCTCTAGCATGGCTTGTCAATCACTCACTGGCACAGCTGCAACCCGTCTGAAGCAGTTTATTTAAAAAAAGCCTAGTTCTCCACTAATCTGGAAAACCTTGCCTGATTTTTATAGTCCCGTACTCCTTCAAACATTCAACCTCCAGCTGCTCCTCTAGCACCAGGGCCAGCGCACTCTCTCAAATGTTGTTTTTTCCCCATCATTGTAAGCCTGCCACACACACACACTATACGATACATTTATTAAACATAAGAATGAGTGTGAGTTTTTGTCACAACCCGGCTCGTGGGAAGTGGCAAAGAGAGCTTATAGGACCAGGCCACAAATAATAATATAATAATAATAATCAACAATTTTGCTCTTTATTTAACCATCTTACATATAAAACTGTATTTGTTCATCAAAAATTGTGAATAACTCACCACAGGTTAATGAGAAGGATGTGCTTGAACAGATGCACATAACTGCAATGTTGGGTTGTATTGGAGAGAGTCTCAGTCTTAAATCATTTTCCACACACAGTCTGTGCCTGTATTTAGTTTTCATGCTAGTGAGGGCCGAGAATCCACTCTCACATAGGTACATGGTTGCAAGGTACGTGGTTGATTAAATTCAATTTTCACAGAACCGCTTGTTGCAATTTCAATGAGGCTCTCTTGTTCAGATATTGTTAAGTGGACTGGAGGCAGGGCATGAAAGGGATAACGAATCCAGTTGTTTGTGTCGTCCATTTTGGGAAAGTACCTGCGTAATTGCACACCCAACTCTCTCAGGAGCTTCGCTATATCACATTTGACATGGAGTTAATTTGCACACACAAAATCATACAATGATGGAAAGACCTGTGTGTTGTCCTTGTTAATGTAGACAGAGTAGAGCTCCAATTTCTTAATCATAGCCTCAATTTTGTCCCGCACATTGAATATAGTTGCGGAGAGTCCCTGTAATCCTGGATTCAGATCATTCAGGCGAGAAAAAACATCACCCTGATAGGCCAGTTGTGTGAGAACCTCTTCATCATGCAAGCGGTCAGACAAGTGAAAATTATGGTCAGTGAATAAAACTTTACGCTCGTGTCAATACTTTGCCCCTTGATAACCAGTGCACTTCTGTATGTTGTAAAAGCGTTACATGGTCGCTGCCCATATCATGGCATAGTTCAGAAAATACACGAGAGTTCAGGGGCCTTTCTTTAACAAAGTTAACCATTTTCACTGTAGTATCCAAAACGTCTTTCAAGCTGTCAGGCATTCCCTTGGCAGCAAGAGCCTCTCGGTGGATGCTGCAGTGTACGCAAGTGGCGTCGGGAGCAACTGCTTGCACTCGCGTTACCACTCCACTATATCTTCCTGTCATGGCTTTTGCGCCATCAGTACAGATACCAACACATCTTGACCACCAAAGTCCATTTGATGTCACAAAGCTGCCCAGAACTATAAAAATATCCTCTCCTGTTGTCCTGGTTTCCAGTGGTTTGCAGAAGAGGATGTCTTCCTTTAATTGACCCCCCATAAACATAACGGACATATACCAGGAGCTGTGCCAGGGCCACATCTGTTGACTCATCCAGCTGTAACGCATAGAATTCACTGGCTTGTATGCGAAGCAGTAATTGCTTCAAAACATCTCCTGCCATGTCACTGACGCGTTGTGAAACAGTGTTGTTTGATGAGGTCATTGTCTGTATAGTTTTTTGGGGCCTTTTCCCCCAGCATTTTCCCAGCCATATCCGCCGCAGCAGGAAGTATTAAGCCCTCCACAATAGTATGGGGCTTGCCTGTCCTAGCCACTCGGTAGCTCACCATATAAGACGCTTCTAGCCCCTTCTTATTAATGGTATATGTTGCTTTAATACATGTCTTACTACTCGAAAGTCGTCTTAATTCTCGCTCAAACAACTCCAGTGGCTTATTTTTCAAATTGGCATGTTTTGTTTCTAAATGTCTGCCCAAGAGTGACGTTTTCATCGAGTTGTGAGATAGTACTTTTGCACATATAACACACTGTGGCTGAGGAAAGGCACTACTCCCAATATAAGTGAACCCCAAATCAATGTAGTTCTCATCATATTTGTGCATCTTTTCGATGGTTCAACGTCCCCCGTCTGTTTTTCGGTGCTTTCCCGGGTAAGGGGGCAGTAGCTCTTCGGCTGCATCAGATTCACAACTGTCAGTGTCCATACTAGCTGGGCTTACAACAAATGTAGAATTACCCCGGACAATTTGGCCGGCTGCAATTTTATCGGCTTCTAATTAATTTTATCGTCCAAAAGCCTGCAATTACCTGCTAAGGGAAACCTTGGTGTGTGTGTGTGTGTCCGTGCTTGCATTCCGTGTGTGTGCATCTGCTTGTGTCAGATGCTGCATCAGCCCCTAGCAAAGTGTCAGTCTCTCATCCTCGCCCTTGGCTCCCCTTTCGCACTATCAGAGATTTAACCCAGAGAGAGAACGCGCCTCAATCACTTTACTGCCCTGAACCGCCCGGCTAACCACAAGCCCCTGTAGCCATGACAACGCTTAGATGGGATCCTTTCGGCTTTTACCCATTGGCTCGTCTCAGTCAGTCATTGTAGAGTGTGGAGGGAGAGGAAGCTGAGATAAGGAAGGACTCAATTCTATGTGTCTGTAAATGCCCACCTGTCCCCCTTTTTTTTTTAAAGTAACCTTTATTTAACTAGGCAAGTCAGTTAAGAACAAATTCTTATTTACAATGACGGCCTACCGGGGAACAGTGGGTTAACTGGCCTTGTTCAGGGGCAGAACGACAGATTTTTACCTTGTCAGCTCGGGGATTCGATCCAGCAACCTTTCGGTTACTGGCTCAATGCTCTAACCACTAGGCTACCTGCTGCCCCCTTGTGTGAATGCAATAAATATATAATATCCTCTGTTACATTGGAGTAGAGGATGTAGGGGGAAAGTAGAGGGCTGCAATTTATGTTGTCCCCCTTTCTGTAGAGATCTCTTTTTTTCCCTCGTTTCTGCAAGTCGATTTGGCCTACCTCTCCCTCTCTGAAGTGCCTCCCCTCTGAGTCTTTATGAAGAGGGATGATTTCAGCATCGTATTATAAGATTACTGCTCCTGAAAGAGTCCCTGAGCCCCTCTTCCTCTCTCTAGCATTTTCTGTCTCCTTTCTCGCTCTCTCTTCCCCCGCTCTCTCTCTCTCCCCCCCGTCTCTCTCTCTCTCTCCCCCTCTCTCTCCCTCTTCCCCCCTCTCTCTCTCCCTCCCCCTCTCTCTTTCTTCCCCCCTCTCTCTCTCTTCCTCTCACTCTCTTCCTCTCACTCTCTCTCACCCTCTCTCTCTGTCTCTCTAAAGCTTAGTGAGGGTCTACTTCAGCAGAAAGTGTTGTTGTTATCTCATGCTGCTCTTCATAGGCAACTGGGGTACCATAACAAACAGCACAGGACGATGGGATGAAGGGGTCGGAAATCAATAGGCTCACTCCAAAGATGTTAATATTCTTGCAAAGAGGTTTAGACCCAAAACAGACACTTACTTTTGCAGCTGATGACCTATGACAGCTAGCTAACGTTTGCGATTTAACACAAAACAAACGGAATGTGTCAGCTTGTGTTAACGTTCACAAACTAGCCATTTCCCTTGTTGAACGTACTTCCGGTAAATAGAAGTGTGCTGTCCAAAATATCTCTAGTCACCGGGTTCTTTAAAGGAAGAGAGTGTTTACCTTCTGCCCTTTTTACCGAGTCACGTTGACCTCTTTCTTCCTGGGATCCATACCTATTACAATGAATGTCTCATTAAATAACATGGGGAACATATCTCAGGCAGAACCCAGGACACACTCTGGAAATAATTCATTTAGCAGGAAGCTTTCTGAAAATGTTGCTTAGTAACCAGCCAACTGAGGCTGGTTCATTTTAAAGCTTTTTAATGAATGTTAGCTATCATCTTTGCTAGTCGTCATAGCTTCTGTTATGTGGCTGGTATGATTGGGGTTTAGATTCCTTGCTAAGTGACACAGTCAGTAATGGTGTCTTCACCTCCACATTGTGTAATTCCCTTATGGTTGACACTAATTGATTACTGATGATGATCATGGTGGCGATGAAGACAATTGAGTTGATGATTGTGATGCTTCTTGAAACCCTTGCCAACACCCCTTCTTCAGGTCATACTTGGACCATTCCAAGTCCTTCTAAATCTAATAACATTGGGACAGAGCTTGTAATGTAACACCAGGTTTCTCCTTGTGATGGACAGAACCTGCACCCACCTTCCATCACCTCTGATCCCAGGATCAGGCCCTTTCCCCTGGGCTCGACCTCTCTAAAGGCCCCACTGCCAAGCTGTCGCATGAAAGCAGCTTACTCTAGGCTTGGTGGTTGTCAAAGCTGGGGAAATGAATACAGTGTGATTCCTGCTCCCTGTTAGCAGAGAGGTTTAAAGACACACTCCTCTAAAAGTCTGTTTCCACCCTCTATCAGCCGTAAACAAAGACCAGAATGAAAACATTGAACGTTGTATTTTACAAATGTGAATCGATCACAGCGGTTGGAAACAGAGATCGAGGAGGGTGGCTTTAGTTAACCCCCTAGGATCAGTGTTTGGAGGGACCAACAACACTCTGTTGATTCATGCTTGATCGCACTGCTTTGCTTTATCTTGGCCGGGTCGCAGTTGTAAATGAGAACTTGTTCTCAACTAGCCTACCTGGTTAAATAAAGGTGAAAAATAAAATGCTTCATCCAACTCTGTCTGTGTGTAGGTAGAGGAGGTGGTGGATGTGGGGACGTTTGCTGAAGAGGACATCCACATCCCTAGCATCTACATCCACAGGATCATCAAGGGAGGCAGCTACGAGAAGAGGATAGAGGTGGGCCTCCAGACATCTCAGTGGATTCATACTGGGTTGCAAAATTCTCGTTATTTTCTATGAATTATAGACTTCCTGTTATTTTTTGGACTAAGTTGATGTGCAATCAAGTCCTCTCTACCCTGTTCTAGTACCTTGAGGAATCAAATGAGTGGCAGTATTACTGATTTAAAAAGGTTTACCAAAAGTTCCAGTAACTTTCCCAAAATTCCCAGGTTTTCCAGAAATCTCTGTTGGAAGATTCCCAAAACTATGAGGGAATAAGCAGGAAATCTGGAAACCACCAACCAGGATTTCTGGAAAACCTGGGAATTTGGGAGAAAATGTGTTTCCACCCACTGTGATCTATAATTCATCACTCCCAAACCTTTCGTAGTCCAATATGGAAGTGTGGGTAATCAATTGGTACTAAGCCGAGATGACTGAATTGTCTCTCTCTCCACTCTTCAGAGGCGTACAGTGCAGAAGGCCCAAGCAGAGAAGCCAAAACCAAAGAAGGACTCTGACATCGTACGAGAGAGGATCATTCGCCGGGCAGCTCTGGAGTTTGAGGATGGGATGTATGGTATCCTTGAACATGAAATGGGAGTTGACTGAACAAATCATCATTGATATCTCACCAAAAGGTGGATTAATAGTAAAAGGGTTTAAATGTACTACTATAATTGGTGCTGCCCTATGTACAGTTGAAGTCGGAAGATTACATACACCTCAGCCAAATACATTGAAACTCAGTTTTTCACAATTCCTGACATTTAATCCTAGTAACAATTCCCTGTCTTAGGTCAGTTGGGATCACCACTTTATTTTAAGAATGTGAAATGTCAGAATAATAGTAGAGAGAATGATTTTCTTCAGCTTTTATTTTCATGACATTCCCAGTGGGTCAGAAGTTGACATGCTACCAAATCATAATTGAGTGTATTGCCTTTAAATTGTTTAACTTGGGTCAAACATTTCGGGTAGCCTTCCACAAGCTTCCCACAATAAGTTGGGTGAATTTTGGCCCATTCCTCCTGACAGAGCTGGTGTAACTGAGACAGGTTGGTAGGACTCCTTGCTCGCACACACTTTTTCAGTTCTGCCCACAAATTTTCTATAGGATTGAGGTCAGGGCTTTGTGATGGCCACTCCAATACCTTGACTTTGTTGTCCTAAAGCCATTTTTCCACAACTTTGGAAGAATGCTTGGGGTCATTGTCCATTTGGAAGACCCATTTGCGACAAAGCTTTAACTTCCTGACTGATGTCTTGAGATGTTGTTTCAATATATCCACATAATATTCCTCCCTCATGATGCCATCTATTTTGTGAAGTGCACCAGTCCCTCCTGCAGCAAAGCACCCCCACAACATGATGCTGCCACCCCCGTGCTTCACGGTTGGGATGGTGTTTTTCGGCTTGCAAGCCTCCCCCTTTTTCCTCCAAACATAACGATGGTCATTATGGCCAAACAGTTCTATTTTTGTTTCATCAGACCAGAGGACATTTCTCCAAAAAGTACGATCTTTGTCTCCATGTGCAATTGCAAACCGTAGTCTGGCTTTTTTATGGCGGTTTTGGAGCAGTGGCTTCTTCCTTGCTGAGCAGCCTTACAGGTTATGTCAATATAGGACTCGTTTTACTGTGGATATAGATACTTTTGTACCTGTTTCCTCCAGCATCTTCATAAGGTCCTTTGCTGTTGTTCTGGGATTGATTTGCACTTTTCGCACCAAAGTACGTTCATCTCTAGGAGACAGAATGCGTCTCCTTCCTGAGCGGTTTGACGGCTGCGTGATCCCATGGTGTTTATACTTGCGTACTATTGTTTATACAGATGATTGTGGTACCTTCAGGCGTTTCGAAATTGCTCCCAAGGATGACCCAGATGTGTGGAGGTCTACAATTTTTTTTCTGGGGTCTTGGCTGATTTCTTTAGATTTTCCCTTGATGTCAAGCAAAGAGGCACTGAATTTGAAGGTAGACCTTGAAATACATCCACAGGTACACCTCCAATTGACTCAGATGATGTCAATTAGCCTATCAGAAGCTTCTAAAGCCATGACATCATTTTCTGGAATTGTCCAAGCTGTTTAAAGGCACAGTCAACTTAGTGCATGTAAACTTCTGACCCACTGGAATTGTGATACAGTGAATTATAAGTTAAATAATCTGTCTGTAAACAATTGTTGGAAAAATTACTTGTGTCATGGACAAAGTAGATGTCCTAACCGACTTGCCAAACTATAGTTTGTTAACAATACATTTGTGGAGTGGTTGAAAAACAAGTTTGAATGACTCCAACCTAAATGTATGTAAACTTCTGACTTCAACTGTACATGGAATCACTGGTCATTTTAATAATGGAACACTAATCACTTTAATAGTGTTTACCATGCTGCTTTACTCATTTCATATGTATATACTGTATTCTACTCTATTTTAGTCTATGCCACTCCGACATTGCTCGTCCTAATATTTATATATTTCTTAATTCCATTCTTTATCTTTTAGATTTGTGTGTATTGTTGCGAATTGTTAAATACTACTCCACTGTTGGAGCTAGAAACACAAGCATTTCGCTTCACCCGCAATAACATCTGCTAAATATGTGTATGTGACCAATACAATTTGATTTGAAATTGGGAAAGTTCATTATCTTTGACAAACCAACTCTATCAGTTAACCCAGGTTTTGGCATCGGTAGTGCAGAATCAGATGAGATCAGGGTACTAGTATGTCTTTCATGTATTGGGTGTGTGTTCTTTAACGTTAACCCCTGTCAGCTAACCTGGGCATTGGCATCCCCATGCTGGCCAGCAACTTCATCCAACCTGACATAACTGTCCACCTGCAAAGCGAGAACGGCATCCTGGGATTGGTAAAACGCTAATTTAAATCCCTCTCACTGTAAAACCATACTAACATGGTTTGACAACAGGTGTTGGGACTGACGTTTGAAACGTGCCGGATTCTTAACCCAACATTGTGGAGATTGCGACCATCTGCCTTCTTTTTCCTCCATCCATGATTTGTATACACAGCTGTGGGCTGTGTTAACAAAGACTGCAGCTCCACCAAGCCTTTCACATCAATTCTGTTGTCAGAGAAATTTCAGCAGAAATATGCCAATGCCTCATTTGTGAGAATGTTCCCCCAATTATGAATGTCAGGTTAAGAGATGTGATGTCAGAAGCTCTCTTCCTCCCCTCCCCTCCTCCTCCTCCTTTTATAGTGCTGTAAAGAAACAAGGACTGTTCCTTTGTTGAAGGGAGAGAACATATGTGTGTGCTTATGGTGCTTAGAGACCGGATGTGTGTCATTGTGTGACGAATGTGTGTGTTCTGTGTAGGGCCCCTACCCCACAGAAGACGAAGTGGATGCTGACCTCATTAACGCCGGTGAGTGATGTTGCCTCACACACACACACGAAACGAAACAAACTATCCTGTTTATGAGAGATGTTGACATTTACCCCTGTGTTTGTGCAGGTAAAGAAACGGTGACTGTGCTTCCAGGAGCTTCCTACTTCTCCAGTGACGAATCGTTTGCCATGATCAGAGGGTAACAACAGTATAACTGATTTATTGCTGTTTGAAGTCATCAAGACAGAGGGCTCTGTGTTTTTGTTTGTGCTTTATAGTCAAACTCTAGGGGGCTAGGTTAGGGCTGAATGATCGGGTAACTGTTTAGGCTAAGGGTGATCCGGAGAGGGAAAGTGTAGGGATGAGGGGGCAGGAAGTGTGTGTGTCGCGTGGGTGGGTGAGCGGGAGCATGTTGGGGTTGTCTCTAAAAGTAGTGGTTGTCTGACCATTATTGACAAGATGTCGATGCCATGAAGCATAATGACCCTTTGTGAGACACATGAAGTCCTACTGAATATGGAATCGGAGACTCACTGATCAGGATATTGACACTAGGATTAGCTTGGACAGTGCAGCTTCAAAAACCTCCCGTTTTCTGTCGAGACCTTGGGATGATATACACAACATGGCCAAAAGTATGTGGACACGCCTTCAAATTAGTGGATTTGGCTAGTTCAGCCACACCCATTGCTGACAGGTATATAAAATTGACCACACAGCCATGCAATCTCCATAGACAAACACTGACACCATCATAGGATGCCACCTTTACAAATTTCTGCCCTGCTAGAGTTGCCCCAGTCAACTGTAAGTGCTGTTATTGTGAAGTAGAAATGTCTAGGAGCAACAACGGCTCAGCCGCAAAGTGGTAGGCCACACAAGCTCACAGAACGGGACCGCCGAGTGCTGAAGCATGTAGAGCGTAAAAATCTTTCTTCGGTTGCAACACTCACTACCGAGTTCCAAACTGCCTCGGGAAGCAACATCAGCACAAGAACTGTTCGTCGGGAGCTTCATGAAATGGGTTTCTGATGGCCGAGCAGCCACACACAAGCCTAAGATCATCATGCGCAATGCCAAGCATTGGCTGGAGTGGAAACGCGTTCTCTGGAGTAATGAATCACGCTTTACCATCTTCCATTCGAACGGACAAATCTGGGTTTGGCGGGAGAACGTTACCTGCCCCAATGCATTGTGCCAATTGTAAAGTTTGGTGGAGGAGAAATAATGGTACGGGGCTGTTTTTTGTGGTTCGAGCTAGGCCCCTTGTTCCAGTGAAGGGAAGTCTTAATACAATGCCATTCTAGATAAGAAGGCCCTTTCCTGTTTCAGCATGACAACGCCCCCGTGCACGAAGTGAGGTCCATACAGAAATGGTTCGTCAAGATCGGTGTGGAAGAACTTGACTGGCCTGCACAGATCCCTGACCTTAACCCCATCAAACACCTTTGGGATGAATTGGAAAGCCGACTGCGAGCCAGGCCTAATTACCCAACATCAGTGCCCAACCTCACTAATGTTCTGAATGGCTGAATGGAAGCAAGTCCCCGCAGCAATGTTCCAACATTTAGTGGAAGGCCTTCCCAGTTGAGTGGAGGCTGTTCTAGCAGCAAAGGGAGACCAACTCCATATTAATGCCCATGATTTTGGGATGAGATGTTCGACGAGCAGGTGTCCAAATTCCTTTGGTCATATAGTCTATATTACATAAATAGATGTCGGCTGAGCTCAACAAAACTGCCATGAAACCATGAAATGCTGCTTAACAACCATGGCCAAGCCCTGTTTTGTAAGCCTTGTATATTAGCTGTTAGCTATTGTTGACCATGCAGCTCGGCAAAAGCGATGGCGATAATTCACCGGTTGATATTGATTTCTGGATCAGCTGAGACTCGGCCCACCCACCCTATAGAAGTAGATCTGTTTGTCCACCCGTGGAAATCCAATAAGATTCATAAATACAGAGGACTAATGGCCAATGTGCCAGAGACCGCACAAAGACATGGCTCATACACACACACAGACACACACGCTGGTCATAGTGAGTCATTGCACTGCAGTGTCTATGCTCTGATTTTACAGGGTATCTGGCTGTGAGTGCCCTTCCCACCTACGGACTCACTAACGCACACACAAACAGAGAGAAAGAGCGACGCATACACACTGTCCCTCTTCGATCTGAGCATGGTGCCACTGGTGTCAAAAGTTGATCCGGTGAAAGTGACGTAAACCGTTTTGGGTGGGTTCCGGCAGAGATTTCTGAAACGCATGACATTGGCCTGTCGCTGTGTGTGTAGCTCAGGTCTCTCTCTCCCTGTGGCACAATGTCTCCTTGTCTTGTCTCAGAGGTGAGGTGAAGGCGAGGGAACATGGCTATTCTAATAGGCTGCCACCTGTCTGATTACACCAGCTGTCCTATTACCAGAGTTACAAATTGAAACCATCCTCCTCCTCACCCCTCCCACACAGAGTTAATTAGAATGCCTTCATAGTTTAATAGCACATGTTTAATCATGTGGAACAACCCAACATCATTCTCTCTATAACTCAGAACACAGTTGATGTTTCTTATGCCTTCGACGAGGTATCAAACCCTCCTTCTGTCTCCATTTGCCACATTTACCTTGTTGGTGATTGATTGACCGATGGACTGATTGGGTTAGTTAATTGATGTATAGATTGATTGATAAGGTGATTGTTTGTCTTCTCTCTGCAGTGGTCACATCAACTTGACGATGCTGGGAGCCATGCAGGTTTCTAAGATGGGAGACCTGGCCAACTGGATGATCCCGGTACGAACGTCACCATAGTTACTATCAGTGTTTCCCCTAGCATGGCTTTAGCAGGATGGGCCCCGCTGCCTCTCTCTGTTATCCTGTCTACAAATGGTTATTCTCTATCCGTGTCAATTATTATTATTATTATTGAACTTATGGTTGTTTACTACCCTGAATGCGGCTTCAGAGGCATTTGCACCCCACTTAAGAAGAAGCTGGCATACTTTACTGTGTGGTAAAAGGTCATGGTTCTGTTGTTGATGCACAGATCTACAGCACAGGGAGAGACTTGACTAACACAACAAAATATTGTATTTCTTCACTGCTTTTTTTTTTTTTTTTTTGTCTTTCTGACATGGACTGCACACTCCCTCTCTCCACTGCACGCCTCTGTGTCTCGTTACGTTGTAGACAAACATGTACAGTTTACCAAACCAGCGTGCCTCTGGCTCTGCCCCTGCTCCTTGGTCTGCCTTTATGACCTGTATTATAATTTCTGACCTATGGGGAGCGGTAATGGAGTGAATGTGTGGTAGGTCAGTTATTACCTGAGGCTGTAGCCACTTCCAGCCCCTCAGCCAACCAGATCAAGCAGCGGCGTGAAGGCAGAGACTACAGAGGCTTAATGGAGGTTAGCCACTAGAATCACTGCTCCTAATACAGGGCAGCCTAGCAACACCACCCACAGAGCTACTGAAAGCTGGAGAGGCTGACAGCAGGAACATGCTCAACGCAAATACTGTACGTCTAGTATTTATTTGTATTACGCTCAACGCAAATACTGTACGTCTATTTATTTGTATTACGCTCAACGCAAATACTGTACATCTAGTATTTATTTGTATTTATTAGGATCCCCATTGCGCTTCCTGGCATCCAAGCACACCAAGTACCCACATTAAATATACAGTTGAAGTCAGAAGTTTACATACACTTAGGTTGGAGTCATTAAAACTCGTTTTTCAACCACTCCACAAATTTCTTGTTAACAAACTATAGTTTTGGCAAGTCAGTTAGGACATCTACTTTGTGCATGACACAACTAATTTTCCCAACAATTGTTTACAGACAGATTATTTCACTTATAATTCACTGTATCACAATTCCAGTGGGTCAGAAGTTTACATACACTAAGTTGACTGTGCCTTTAAACAGCTTGGAAAATTCCAGAAAATGCTGTGTTGGCTTTAGAAGCTTTTGATAGGCTTATTGACATCATTTGAGTCAATTTGAAGTGTACCTGTGGATTATCTTGGCCAGGTCGCAGTTGTAAATGAGAACTTGTTCTCAACTGGCCTACCTGGTTAAATAAAGGTGAAATTCAAAAAATAAATGTATTTCAAGGCCTACCTTCAAACTCAGTGCCTCCTTGCTTGACATCATGGGAAAATCAAAAGAAATCAGCCAAGACCTCTTTTTTTGTAGACGCCCATAAGTCTGGTTCATCCTTGAGAGCAATTTGCGAACCCCTGAAGGTATCACGTTCATCTGTACAAACAATAGTACGCAAGTATAAACACCATGGGACCATGCAGCCTTCATACCGCTCAGGAAGGAGGCGCATTCTGTCTCCTAGAGATGAACGTACTTTGGTACGAAAAGTGCAAATCAAGAACAACAGCAAAGGACCTTGTGAAGATGCTGGAGGAGACAGGTACAAAAGTATCTATATCCACAGTAAAACGAGTCCTATATCGACATAACCTGAGAGGCCGCTCAGCAAGGAAGAAGCCACTGCTCCAAAACCGCCATGAAAAAGCCAGACTACGGTTTGCAATTGCACATGGGGACAAAGATCGTACCTTTTGGAGAAATGTCCTCTGGTCTGATGAAACAAAAATAGAACTGTTTGGCCATAATGACCATTGTTATGTTTGGAGAGAAAAAAGGGGAATGCTTGCAAGCCGAAGAACACCATCCCAACCGTGAAGCACGGGGGTGGCAGCATCATGTTGTGGGGGTGTTTTGCTGCAGCAGGAACTGGTGCACTTCACAAAATAGATGGCATCATGAGGGAGGAAAATTACATACATATATTGAAGCAACATCTCAAGAATCAGTCAGGAAGTTAAAGCTTAATTACAACAATACTGAATGAACACTTATTTTAACTTAATATAATACATCAATAAAATCAATTTAGCCTCAAATAAATAATGAAACATGTTCAATTTGGTTTAAATAATGCAAAACAAAGTGTTGGAGAAGAAAGTAAAAGTGCAATATGTGCCATGTAAGAAAGCTAACGTTTAAGTGCCTTGCTCAGAACATGGGAACATATGAAAGCTTGTGGTTCCTTTTAACATGAGTCTTCAATATTCCCAGGTAAGAAGTTTTAGGTTGTAGTTATTATAGGAATTATAGGACTATTTCTCTCTATATGATTTGTATTTCATATACAGTGGGGAGAAAAAGTATTTGATCCCCTGCTGATTTTGTATGTTTGCCCACTTACAAAGAAATGATCAGTCTATAATTTTATTGGTAGGTTTATTTGAACAGTGAGAGACAAAATAACAACAAACAAATCCTGAAAAATGCATGTCAAAAATGTTAAAATTATTTGCATTTTAATGAGGGAAATAAGTATTTGACCCCTCTGCAAAACATGACTTAGTACTTGGTGGCAAAACCCTTGTTGGCAATCACAGAGGTCAGACGTTTCTTGTAGTTGGCCACCAGGTTTGCACACATCTCAGGAGGGATTTTGTCCCACTCCTCTTTGCAGATCTTCTCCAAGTCATTAAGGTTTCGAGGCTGACATTTGGCAACTCGAACCTTCAGCTCCCTTCACAGATTTTCTATGGGATTAAGGTCTGGAGACTGGCTAGGCCACTCCAGGACCTTAATGTGCTTCTTCTTGAGCCACTCCTTTGTTGCCTTGGCCGTGTGTTTTGGGTCATTGTCATGCTGGAATACCCATCCACGACCCATTTTCAATGCCCTGGCTGAGGGAAGGATGTTCTCACCCAAGATTTGACGTTACATGGCCCCATCCATCATCCCTTTGATGCTGTGAAGTTCTCCTGACCCCTTAGCAGAAAAACACTCCCAAAGCATAATGTTTCCACCTCCATGTTTGACGGTGGAGATGGTGTTCTTGGGGTCATAGGCAGCATTCCTCCTCCTCCAAACATGGCGAGTTGAGTTGATGCCAAAGAGCTCCATTTTGGTCTCATCTGACCACAACACTTTCACCCAGTTGTCCTCTGAATCATTCAGATGTTCATTGGCAAACTTCAGACGGGCATGTATATGTGCTTTCTTGAGCAGGGGGACCTTGCGGGCGCTGCAGGATTTCAGTCCTTCACGGCGTAGTGTGTTACCAATTGTTTTCTTGGTGACTATGGTCCCAGCTGCCTTGAGATCATTGACAAGATCCTCCCGTGTAGTTCTGGGCTGATTCCTCACCGTTCTCATGATCATTGCAACCCCACGAGGTGAGATCTTGCATGGAGCCCCAGGCCGAGGGAGATTGACAGTTATTTTGTGTTTCTTCCATTTGCGAATAATTGCACCAAATGTTGACACCTTCTCACCAAGCTGCTTGGCGATGGTCTTGTAGCCCATTCCAGCCTTGTGTAGGTCTACAGTCTTGTCCCTGACATCCTTGGAGAGCTCTTTGGTCTTGGCCATGGTGGAGAGTTTGGAATCTGATTGATTGATTGCTTCTGTGGACAGGTGTGTTTTTTTTATAGTTAACAAGCTGCGGTTTGGAGCACTCCCTTTAAGAGTGTGCTCCAAATCTCAGCTCGTTACCTGTATAAAAGACACCTGGGAGCCAGAAATCTTTCTGATTGAGAGGGGGTCAAATACTTACTTCCCTCATTAAAATGCTAATCAATTAATAACATTTTTGACATGCGTTTTTCTGGATATTTTTGTTGTTATTCTGTCTCTCACTGTTCAAATAAACCTACCATTAAAATTATAGACTGATCCTTTCTTTATCAGTGGGGAAACGTACAAAATCAGCAGGGATCAAATGCTTTTTCCCCCCACTGTACCTTTGACTATTGGGTGTTCTTATAGGCACTTTAGTATTGCCAGTGTAACAGTATAGCTTCCGTCCCTCTCCTCGCTCCTACCTGGGCTCGAACCAGGAACACATCGACAACAGCCACTCTCGAAGCAGCGTTACCCATATAGAGGAAGGGGAACAACTACTCCAAATCTCAGAGCGAGTGATGTTTGAAACGCTATTAGCGCGCACCCCGCTAACTAGCTAGCCATTTCACATTGGTTACACCAGCCTCATCTTGGGAGTTGATAGGCTTGAAGGGGTGGGTATAATTTGTGGAACGTTCCAACAGGAATCTGTTAAAAAAAACGTAAAGTAAAAGGTTGCCAACCAACAACGCATACAAAGTAGCAACGCATACAAACCTAGCTAACTAGCTGCCGAATAGGCATCAACTCACCACGTAGCTTATTCTTAATGTTTGTCCATAGGCAACCAGAGTGAGGACAGACATTTTTCGCAATAAACGTGATGAGTGAAAAACGCTATGAAATAGACCTCTCCCTACCCGGTATCTTATTCTGCCGCTATACAACTTTGTATGCGTTGTTTTTTGGCAACGTTTTTATTTACGAAGTTTTTGGAATAGATTCCTGTTGGAATGTTCCACAAATTATACTCACCCGGGTTGAAGTCATAAACAGCGCAGTGCTTGAAGCACAGCGAAGGGCTGCTGGCAAAACGCACGAAAGTGCTGTTTGAATGAATGCTTACGAGCCTGCTGGTGCCTACCACCGCTCAGTCAGACTGCTCTATCAAATCATAGACTTAATTATAATATAATAAACACACAGATATACGAGCCTTAGGTCATTAATATGGTCGAATCTGGAAACTATCATCTCAAAAACCAAAGTTTTTTTATTTCGGTGAAATACGGAACCGTTCAGTATTTTATCTAACGGGTGGCATCCCTAAGTCTAAATATTCCTGTTACGTTGCACAACCTTCAATGTTATGTCATAATTACCTAAAATTCTGTCAAATTAGTTCGCAACGAGCCAGGCGGCCCAAACTGTTGCATATACCCTGACTCTGCGTGCAATGAACGCTAGAGATGTGACACAATTTCATGTTAGCAGGCAATATTAACTAAATATGCAGGTTTAAAAATATATACTTGTGTATTGATTTAAAAGAAAGGCATTGATGTTTATGGTTAGTTACATTGGTGCAACGACAGTGCTTTTTTTGCAAATGCGCTTGTTAAATCAACACCCGTTGTCACGTCCTGACCAGTGAAAAGGGTCATTTTGCCATAGTAGAATGGTCAGGGCGTGGCAGGGGGGTTGTTTTGTGTGTTTTGGGGTTGGTTTGTTTCTAGGGGAATTTGTTCTAGTTTTCTGTTTCTATGTTTCATTTTCCATGTGTGGCCGAGTATGGTTTCCAATCAGAGGCAGGTGTCTTTCGTTGTCTCTGATTGGAAGCCATACTTAGGCAGCCTGTTTTCCTTTGGGTTTTGTGGGTGGTTATTTTCCGTTTAGTTGTTTTACCTGACGGAACTGTTGGTCATTGGTTATTTTGTTTAAAGTGTTCTCATAAAATAAATCAAGAATGAGCACTATACACGCTGCGCCTTGGTCTCTTCACTACGACGCTTGTGACAGAACCACCCACCATAAGAAGACCAAGCAGCGTGGGAGGAGGTATGTCGAGTCATGGACCTGGGAGGAAATCCTGGATGGGGCAGGACCGTGGACAAGGCCGGGAGAGTATCGCCGCCCGCCGAAGGAGATAGAGGCAGCGAAGGCGGAACGGCGTTACTGGGAGGAACGGCTGGAACGGCAAGAGGAGGCTGAGAGGCAGCCCCCAAAAATGTTTTGGGGGGGCATACGGGTAGTTTGGCTAGGTCAGGGGGAGCCCTGACCTAACTTCCCGGGCGTACAGGAGAGAGCCGTGGAGCAAACCGGAGCCAAGAAAGGAGTCAAGTGCTGAGTACGACGCGAGATTCCGGGAAATGGTACTGGCAGAGAGGGCACTGCGGAGCGGGCGTGCAGAGGGGCGAGAAATGCATTACGGGGTGATGAGCACTATCTCGCCCATCCGCACGCACAGTCCGGTGCGGTCTGTACGGGCTCCGCAGCGTTGCCAGGCGAGAGTTAGCCGGCAGCCAGGAAGAAGTGCGCCGGCTCAACGCATCTGGCCGCCAGTGCGTCTCCTCGGCCCAGTTTATCCTGCGCCTGCTCTACGCACGGCAGCCCTCATTCCTCAGCACAGCCCAGTTCGCCCTGTGCCAGTGCTCCGCCCGTGCCGGGCTACAGTGACCATCCAGCTAGGACGGGGTGTGCCAGCCCTGAGCTCCAGACCTCCGGTGCACCTCCACGGCCCAGTGTGCCTTGTGCCTGCTCTGCGCACCCAGTCTCCTGTGCATCTCCCCAGTCTGGTGAGACCGGTTCCAGCTCCCCGTAGGAAGCCTCCAGTAATGATCAACGGTCCGAAGCCTCCAGCGATAATCCATGGCATGAAGCCTCCAGTGATGATCCATGGCCCGGAGCCTGTAGGGTTAATCCATGGCACGAAGCCTCCAGTGATGATCCATGGCCCGGAGCCTGTAGGGATGATCCATGGCACGAAGCCTCCAGTGATAACGCATGGCCCGGAACCTCCAGTGATGATCCATGGCGCGGAACCAGTAGCGATGATCCATGGCACGGAGCCTGCAGCGAAGGTCCCCAGTCCGGAACCTACAGAGACGCCTCTCAACCCGGGGCCTCCAGCGACGCCTCTCAGCCCGGGGCTTCCAGCTACACCCCTCAGCCCGGGGCCTCCAGCAACACCCCTCAGCCCAGAGTCTTCAGCGACGGTCTGCAGCCCAGAGCCTCCGGCGGTGGTCGGCAGCGCAGAACGGGGGCTACGCCCGGAGCCAGAGCCACCTCCGTAGCTGGAGGATTGGCGGAAGGGTTGGGTGTAGCACAGGAACCGTCGTAGACGGTAGCCACCCTCCCTTCCCTCCCTTTAGGTTTGGGGTTGTTTTTGTGGGTTTTTTGTTTGGGGTGCATTCGGGGTCTGCACCTTCGGGGGGGGGGGTACTGTCACGTCCTGACCGGTGAAAAGGGTCCTTTTGCCATAGTAGAATTGGCAGGGCGTGGCAGGGGGGTCGTTTTGTGTGTTTTGGGGTTGGTTTGTTTCTAGGAGAATTTCTTCTAGTTTTCTGTTTCTATGTTTCATTTTCCATGTGTGGCCGAGTATGGTTTCCAATCAGAGGCAGGTGTCTTTTGTTGTCTCTGATTGGAAGCCATACTTAGGCAGCCTGTTTTCCTTTGGGTTTTGTGGGTGGTTATTTTTCATTTAGTTGTTTTACCTGACGGAACTGTTGGTCGTTGGTTATTTTGTTTAAAGTGTTCTCATAAAATAAATCAAGAATGAGCACTATACACGCTGCGCCTTGGTCTCTTCACTACGACGCTTGTGACACCCATTTGTCGAAGTAGGCTGTGATTCAATGAGAAATTAACAGGCACCACATCGATTATATGCAACGTTAGATAAACTAGTAATATCATCAACCATGTGTAGTTAACTAGTGATTATGTTAAGATTGATCGTTTTTTATAAGATAAGTTTAATGCTAGCTAGCAACTTACCTTGGCTTCTTGCTGCCCTCGCGTAACAGGTAGTCAGCCTGCCATGCAGGCTCCTCGTGGAGTGCAATGTAAGGCAGGTGGTTAGAGCGTTGGACTAGTAACCGAAGGTTGCAAAAACGAATCCCCCCTGAACAAGGCAGTTAACCCCCGTTCCTAGGCCGTCATTGAAAATAAGAATGTGTTCTTAATCTGACTTGCCTAGTTAAATAAAGGTGTAAAAAAAAGGCAAATCGGTAGCCAAAAATACCGATTACCGATTGTTATGAAAACTTGAAATCGGCCCTAATTAATTGGCCATTCTGATTAATCGGTCGAACTCTAGTATGCATGAGTGTCCGAGCTGTGTGCTAGTATTTTAAACAGACAGCTCGGTACATTCAGCTTGTCAACGCCTCTTACAAAAACAAGTAATGATGAAGTCAATCTCTCTTCCACTTTGAGCCATGAGAGATTGATATGCATGTCATTAATGTTAGCTCTCCGTGTACTTTAAGGGCCAGCCGTGCTGCCCTGTTCTGAGCCAACTGCAATTTTCCCAAGTCCCTCTTTGTGGTACCTGACCACACTACTGAACAGTAGTCCAGGTGTGACAAAACTAGGGTCTGTAGGACCTGCCTTGTTGATAGTGTTGTTAAGAAGGCAGAGCAGCGCTTTATTATGGACAGACTTCTCCCCATTTTAGCTACTGTTGTATCAATATGTTTTGACCATGACAGTTTACAATCCAAGGTTACTCCAAGCAGTTTAGTCACCTCAACTTGCTCAATTTCCACATTATTCATTACGAGATGTAGTTGGGGTTTAGGGTTTAGTGATTGATTTGTCCCAAATACAATGCTTTTAGTTTTGGAAATATTTAGGACTTGCTACCCATTCCAAAACTAGCTGCAGCTCTTTGTTAAGTGTAGCAGTAATTTCAGTCGCTGTAGTAGCTGATGTGTATAGTGTTGAGTCATCCGCATACATAGACACACTGGCCTTACATAAGCCAGTGGCATGTCGTTAGTAAAGATTTGAAAAAAGCAAAGGGCCTAAACAGCTACCCTGGGTAATTCCTGATTCTACCGGGATTATGTTTGAGAGGCTTTCATTAAAGAACATCCCCTGTGTTCTGTTAGACAGGTAACTCTTTAATCACATTATTCCAGGGGGTGTAAAGCCATAACATATACATTTTTCCAGCAGCAGACTATGATCGATAATGTCAAAAGCTGCTCTGAAGTTTAACAAGACAGCCCCAACAATGATTTGATCATAAATTTCTCTCAGCCAATCATCAGTCACTTGTGTAAGTACTGTGCTTGTTGAGTGTCCTTTCCTATAAGCGTGCTGAAAGTATGTTGTCAATTTGTTTACTGTGAAATAGCATTGTATCTGGTAAAACACAATTTTTTCCAGAAGATTACTAAGGGTTGGTAACAGGCTGATTGGTCGGCTATTTGAGCCAGTAAAGGGGGCTTTACTATTCTTGGGTATTGGAATGACTTTAGCTTCCCTCCAGGCCTAAAGGAACACACGTTCTAGCAGGCTTAAATTGAAGATGTGGCAAATAGGAGTGTCAATATCATACTCTATTATCCTCAGTCATTTTCCATTTTTCCATCCAGATTGTCAGAACCCGGTGGATTGTCATTGTTGATTGACAACATACATTTTTTCACCTCTTCCACACTGACTTTATGGAATTTTCTATCATTTTATGTCATATCTTTATATCATTTATCTTTGTTTCATAGTATAGTTTATTTTTATTTATTTTACTCACATGGTTTCTTAATTTGCAGTACGTTTGCTAATCAGTTGGGCTGCCAGACTTATTTGCCATACCTTTTGCCTCATCCCTCTCAACCATACAATTTTTCAATACCTCATCAATCCAAGGAGATTTGACAGTTTTTACAGTCATTTTCTTAATGGTTGCATGCTTATTAGTAACTGGGAAAGCAATTTCATAAATGTGTCAAGTGCAGCGTCTGGTTGCTCCTCATTACACACCACAGACCAGCAAATATTCTTTACATCAACATATGCATCACTACAAAACTTCTTGTATGACCTCTTACACTATATTAGGCCCAGCCTCTGGAACATTGGTTTTCCTAGATATGGCTATTACATTGTGATCACTACATGCTATGGATTTGGATACTGCTTTAAAGCAAATTTCTGCAGCATTAGTAAAGATTTGATCAGTACATGTTGATGATTTCATTCCTGTGCTGTTTGTAAATACCCTGGTAGGTTGACTGACAAACTGAACCAGGTTGCAGGCACTGGTTACAGCTGAATTTGTTTTCCTGAGTGGGCAGCTTGATGAGAGCCAAATATTTAAATCACCCAGAAAATATACTCCTCTGTTGATATCACATATATTATCAAGCATTACACACATATTATCCAGATACTGACTGTTAGCACTTGGTGGTCTATAGCAGCTTCCCACAATAATGTGCTTTAGGTGAGGCAGATGAACCTGTAGCCATATTCCTTCAACCGTATTTAACATTAGATCGTCTCTAAGCCTTACAGGAATGTGGTTCTGAATAAGACCGCAACATCACCCCCGTTGGCATTTCTGTCTTTTCGGTAGATGTTATAACCATGTATTGCTACCACTGTATCATCAAAGATATATCTAAGTGAGATTCAGATATAGTCAGAATATGAATGTCATCTGTTACAAGCAAGTTATTGACTTCATGGACCTTGCTTCTCAGGCTGCATATATTAATATGGGCTATTTGTAGCACTTTTCTAGGTTGCTTGATTGTTTTTAATGCTTTACTGGGAGCTTATCAGAAGTAGACTTGCTCGTGTTATTTATATTGGAGCTGATTGTGCAGCTCACCGTGCACTAAGTGGTCTTCCTACTAGGACACACCGCCTCAGTGCTAACTGATTACTGCATACAATAGCTGTAGGATCAACAGGTATTCAGGGAATTAGGGGGACATACATTAAGTTACTTACATTGTGTTTGCCAACGCCCCTAGGATTATGTACATTTAATGCAGCATTATGACAACTCATTGTCACAATGGTAGGGATTAACTGAGCTGGTCTTAAATCATTGATTCAATGCAGCCTTGAAATGCGTGGACAGAGTCAAAGAGCCAAGATGATTTGGATGGACTCCGTCATTCCTGTAGAGTATCTTCTGTTTCCAGAAGGTGTCAAAGTTATCTATAAAAGTGACTCCAGCAGAGCTACAGTAATATTTTAGCCAGATGTGTAATGCCAGTAGCCTGCTGAATCTTTCACACCCGCGGCCCAACGATGGTATTGGACCTGAAATGATTGGCAGTTTTTTAGTCTTTTAATGCTAAAGTCAGTTCTTTAAAATACATTTTCAGATGTTCAGAGCTAGCCCTCCTGATGCCGTTTGACCCAACATGGACTACGACTGTGTCAGCTCCCGGGCATCTGTCATAAAACAGTCGGAAGCAGCCTTGTGATGTCCTGTACTCGTGCTCCTGGGTAGCGCAGGGTTTTTGCCTTGGGAACTGAGATGTTTCTTACCATAGAGTTGCTTATGAAGCACATTGAGCTGATGTTTTTGTTTATGTTCATCAAGTGTTGTATGTTCTGGTCTTAATAATAAGAGAGTTAAAGGGGATAGATGGTGAGCCATACAGATAACTGGCGACTGGCAGTATGACATTTTATAAGAACTAAGCAAAATACCAGATCTGGGTATAGAATGTTCAAATGACACAGATTAAGCCTAGTCCTGGTCTAAAAAGCACTTTCAATGCAAAAACCCTGTTGAACTAGGCATCACCTGTGTCCGGGAAACCGCCCCTAAAGCTGCGTTTACACAGGCAGCCCAATTCTGATATTTCTTTAACGAATTGGTCTTTTGACCAATCAGCTCTGAAAAAGTTCTGATGTGAAAAGATCTGATTTGATTGGTCAAAAGACCAATTGGTGGGGGAAAAAAGATCAGAATTGGGCTGACTGTGTAAACGCAGGATATGTCTATTAAACTGTTATGAATCTGATCTCTTAGCTTTCCATTAGCCATTTTTGTCTTTGGTAATTGATAATTAGCTGGCGGCCTACTTGATTCACTGTGTTATTTTACTAATGTCTTAATGCTAAGGACACACAAGGCACTGGATGAGCTTGTTCTGTAAGGGCAGTGACCGTTCATTCGTCTGTCTTTGTCTGTCTGACAGTTACACAAAGGAGCTACAGGCACCCATCTACCTCACCCCCATCTCGTTTCAATCTTCATTATGTGGAACTATGAGAGGAAGGAGAGGAAAATTAAATGTCCCCGCTGCGATTCTGAAAATTATTCAATATCTAAAGATGGGTGTAAAGCGTGAAATTGGAAACGATTTACGTAGGAGTCGCAAATGCAGCGCGCCGCTGCAGCGATTATGTCGATTATGGATGCTTTTAATAAGCGAAATGTCGATGAACATTTTACGGTCCAGGGCTTTCAAATGCTCTTACAAGTGATGACTGTCAATCTCCTGCTCAGTCAGAGGCTGGCGGAACAACAACCCATGGAGAGCGACAACAGATCATCACATTCTGAACCTTTATTGTTTTTCAGTTTGTAGCTAGACATGTTTTTGCGCATATTTTGATTAGACTCGTGTGTTCCTCGCTTGACTATTAGATTGGGATTGGGAGATGCATTTGCCTATCTGAGCTGAAGAAGAGAACAGTCAATAGTATATTGGTTACCAAGTGAAAAAAACAATGTGAAGCTGGACAATATTTCTTCCTTTTGGAAATGGAGCGGGTTTACAGCCCACCAGAATAGAATAGAGCAGCTTCTAAGTGTATGTAGTTTATGATGAATCTGTTGTTCCTCTCTCTCTCTGTAAGTGTTCATCTGATGGGCCTTAATGTGAGGAATGAGGCTGGGGGAGTAGTGCATGTGTGTGTCTACAGCCAGGCACTGCTCTACTGATTGCGAGTCAGTCCCAAGGTACTGTTTAACTCCCTGTGGCGCCTAGGCTGCTCCTAGCCTGCTCCCTCTGTCAACTTCCAGGGACATCCATCTCCAAGGCTGCGCTCCAAATCCACCCCTAGACCCTACACCAGGGCACTTCATGTACATCAGAAATTGGCAATCAGGCCACTTTGAAACCCTTTCCTAGTCACTTACTGACTCCCTCAGAACTGAGAGGCCTGGATAGGTATAAGGCAAAGACCGGTGTTGCTCATTGGTGTAGTACAATCAGGTGTAGGTTATTGGTTCTGGGATAGTAACAAAAGCCTTCACACAATGTATCTTTCCAGGACCTGAACTGGTGCTCTGTGTACAAGTAGTTAACACCATATGGCTTATTACCCTACACGAATCCATCATTTGAGATCTGTAAGGACAGGAGTATTCTGACTGGAAGTCAGCCTTTGAGACGCTGAGCCTGTGGCCACTGTGGCTCAGACAGACGGCATTCTGGGATATTTATTGTCCTCCAGGGTCCCTGTGGTGCTGACAGACGCCTCTGTGCCTCCTACCATCCGCCTCACACTCACTCATGCTGTGCGTGTGTGCGTATGCGTGTGTGTGTGTGTGCTCGTGTACTCTGCCTGGTGATCAATCATGCTGCTCAAGGTTACTCCCCTTTTTCAAGCTCGTTGTGTGTGTGTGTGTGTGTGTGTGTGTGCCTCCTGCTGCCCCTTGCTTGCAAGTGTGTGCCTTCTGTCTTCTGCTCCCTCAGTCAGCTCAAGGTTATTCCTCTAAAACATGGTGTGTGTGTGTGTGTGTGTGTGTGTGTGTGTGTGTGTGTGTGTGTGTATCTACACCATAGTTCTCAATTGTCATGTTTTGCTCTTTCAAGTTTTTCATATTTGACTGTAGGAACTAGGGCATCAGGATGTGTAGAGAAAGAGGGTCTTTGTATAGAGTAGACTACACACACAGACACACACACACACACACACACACCAAAAGAGGTTCTAGTCAGTAATCTTCCGTTTGTTGTTCCACACAGTTCGCTGTGAGAGAAAACCAATCTGAAATGGGAGCAAATGCATATATGCATTAGTATTTTAACATTCAAAATACCTCTAAAAAATACAAAGCTCAAAAAGCACAGTGGGGAGAGATGTCAGATGACAGCGTTTCAGTTTGAAAGGCTGCTGTTTTTTGTAATTATGTAGGTACAGAATGCATGGGGAGAGCATTATCTGATGGCGGGGGGGGGGGGGGGGGGGGTGGAGAGGAGAAGAGTTAGACAAAGACTAAAGTGCAATCACTTTTGTGTTTTTTGATCGACGGAAACCCTCAAGTCCTTGCTCTCACTATGAAAAAGATGACAACACATTACATCTTTTATGCTCCTTGTTCATAACAGAGCTATTGTCTCACAACAGGAAATACCTTTGATGTTTTGTAGCTGTGTCAGACATAACTTTGAAGGGTAGTTATGTTGTTTTCCTCCATTATTTTTGGTTTACTCTTTACTACTTCACTTTGATTCCTGACTAATTCTAAAGCAGGTAGCCTACAGGGAACTGGGGGGGGGGGGGGGGGGGGTGGACTTCTGATGCTATTCTTATTCTTCAGGGGGTGGCTCCGATTGAGATTGGGAGCGATGAGCACTACTTGTTTTTCACACCCGCACCCTTGCCTCTTGAAACGATGGGGCAAATATAGTCAATTGTCTGACACTCCTCTCTGCACATGGGGTTGTTGACCCTCACCATTCAACTCCCAGTTATCCCAGTAGCCTTTTGGCTTTAACAGACCTCCAATCACGGACCACTTCAACAAGTTGCTATCCAATCACAAACCTCTTCAAATGTCTCGTCTGCCTACCTCTGAAGAGACCTTCTTCAGTGTACTTTTTATGGAAAGCGTAAAGGAAAACTCCACCCAAAAACTATATTTTGGTATACGTTTCATTAGTGCATTGTTGATATAGTCCCCAAAAAGTTAAGATGCAATATATAACTTTTAAAATACTGAAATGCATGATACCAGCTGTAATTCTGTATTTTGAAAGTGGGGGTCTACTTGGGGTGAGTGGGTCATCCGAGAGACTGAAATGGGATGAGTGGAGTGACCTAATCCCCTAGATTTAGCACCTTTCCATTCTCACCAATAACCACCACTACATCTTAGTTGCAATGACAAACAAGGAATAATAATGATTTGGCATCCTTTCCTTATTTATATATTTTTTTCCCCCACAATTTTGTGACATCCAATTGGTAGTTACAGTCTTGTCCCATCACTGCAACTGCCGTATAGACTCGGGAGAGGCGAAGGTCGAGAGCCATGCGCCCTCCGAAACACGACCCTGCCAAGCCGCACTGCTTCTTGACACACTGCTCGCTTAACCCGGAAGCCAACCACACAATTGCGTTGTAGTATAATTAAGTCCTCCTACCTTCACGCTCTCTCAAACCAAATACATCCCTCTCCACCAACCCATCCCAGTTCTCACCCCTTTACACCATCCAAGCCAAGCTTATCCACACTTCCCATCTTTACTCACCGTTGTCCCCCTAAGCCAAGCTTATCACTACCTCCCATCCTTACCCTCTCTTACCCACCCTTGCCAAGTTTATCCCAATTTCTGTCTTTTCCCCCCTCCCTTCTTAAGACACATTTACACCCCTTTATACAGTGCATTCGGAAAGCATTGACAACTTTACTTTTTCCACATTTTATTATGTTACAGCCTTATTCTAAAATCGATTCAATAGTTTTTTTCCTTATCAATCTACACACAATAACCCATAATGACGAAGCAAAAGCAGTTTTTTAGAAATGTTTGTAAATAAATAAAAAAAATCTAAAAATATTATATTTACATAAATATTCAGACCCTTTACGCAGTACTTTGTTGAAGCACCTTTGGCAGCGATTACAGCCTCAGGTCTTCTTGGGTATGACACTACAAGCTTGGCACACCTGTATTTGGGGAGTTTCTCCCATTCTTCTCTGCAGATCCTCTCAAGCTCTGTCAGGTTGAATGGGAAGCGTCGCTGCACAGCTATTTTCAGTTTTCTCCAGAGATGTTCGTTCGGGTTCATTTCCAGGCTCTTGCTGAGCCACTCAAGGACATTCAGAGACTTGTCCCGAAGCCACCCCTGCGTTGTCTTGGCTGTGTGTTTAGGGTCGTTGTCCATTTGGAAGGTAAACGTTCGCCCCAGTCTGAGGTCCTGAGCACTCTGGAGCAGGTTTTCATCAAGAATCTCTCTGTACTTTGCTCTGTTCATCTTTCCCTCGATCCTGACTAGTCTCCCAGTCCCTGCCTCTGAAAAACATCCCCACATCATGATGCTGCCACTACCATGCTTCACTGTAGGGATGGTGCCAGGTTTCTTCCAGACGTGACGCTTGACATTCAGGCTAAAGAGTTCAATCTTGGTTTCATCAGACCAAACAATTGTTTTTCTCATGGTCTGAGAGTCTTTAGGTGCCTTTTGGCAAACTCCAAGCGGGCTGTCATGTGCCTTTTACTGAGGAGTGGCTTCCGTCTAGCTACTCTACCATAAAGGCCTGATTGGTGGAGTGCTGCAGAGATGGTTGTCCTTCTGCAAGATTCTCCCATCTCCACAGAGGAACTCTAGAGCACTGTCAGAGTGACCATCGGGTTCCTGGTCACCGCCCTGATCAAGGCCCTTCCCCCCGATTGCACAGATTGGCTGGGTGGCCAGCTCTAGCATGAGTCTTGGTAATTCCAAACTTCTTCCATTTAAGAATGATGGAGGCCACTGAGTTATTGGGGACCTTCAATGCTGCAGACATTTTTTGGTACCTTTCCCTAGATCTGTGCCTCGACAAAATCCTGTCTCGAAGCTCTTACGGACAATTCCTTCGACGTCATGGCTTGTTTTTTGCTCTGACATGCACTGTCAACTGTGGGACTTTATATAGACAGGTGTGTGCCTTTCCAAATCATGTTTAGTCAATTGAATTTACCACAGGTGGACTCTAATAAAGTTGTAGAAACATCTCAAGGATGATCAATGGAAACAGGAAGCACCTGAGCTCAATTTTGAGTCTCAAAGCGAAGGGTCTGAATACTTATGTAAATAAGGTATTTCAGTTTTTTTATTTTTAATACATTTGCAACATTTTCTCAAAACCAGTTTTCGCTTTGTTATTTATGGGGTATTGTGTGTCGATTTTTTTTTACCATTTTAGAATAAGGCTGTAACGTAAGAAAATGTGGTAAAAGTCGAAGGGTCTAAATACTTTCTGGGGGTACTGTATAACTGACCTCTCACTCTCTCCCGGTTGCTTGGAGATATTGGACTATCGATTTTAAAGGCTTATTTTAAACTATGTTGTTTGGCTTCTACATATAATCACAGTTTTGATGGTACAAAACGGAGCTACTCCCCCATGCGTCCTATCGGTACGCACATGCGCCTCTTTTCATGAGTGGCCGAAAGCAGAAGGTGGCCGCGGTGTGTTAGAGGTCACCTGCTGGGGATTGACGAAGGGTGGCGATTACAACATGTAGAATCGACGGGAATTGAACAGAAAATGGCTTCTGATGTTCTGGTCAGAGGCGATAGGGCAGCCACCTGCTGTTTTTAACTGTTTGTCGTCAAAGTGTATTTTGTCCTTTACTACTACCTCACTTAAGTAAACATTGGACAAGTAAGCATTGTTAAAAAAACAAAAAAACAAGTAAGCATTGTCTGAACCGAACGGTTCATATGGGCAGAAGCCTATTTCCAGCTTCTGTAGCGTGATGTCCTGTCGCAGGGCCTGACCTCTAATTATCTCCTTAATGCTGAGTGCCAAGCAAGAGAGGCATGTCCCATTTCTTTTTTTTTTTCGTTTTTACTTCGACACTCTAACCTTCCAATCTCAGGGCATTTACGCCCTAATTTACCATTTTGCATTCTCATGAAAAACACTTTACAATGGCAGTGATTTGTACTGTATAGTATGTTTCTCTGCACATTGACTTTTCAAAGAGTTGAACATTAACTCAATCGAGAGAAGGAGTTGCAGGACTGCTATGAGCAATCATCGGTCAATCAATGTCAAAGCAATCACTGCTTTTTTCAGTCAGTATGTGTTTGTGGTGTTTCTCAGAACACTCTAAACGAGCTTATTGTCCAATCCAGTTGCACAAGGCTGGCTTTTGGGGGACACAAGGCTTTGTCTTCATGTCTACCTGTCCAATACTCTGTATGCTTGTCATTGGTTGTCTAGGAAACCGAGGCCTTCGCTTTTCTGTCGCTATGTTATTAAACAGAGAGTGGCATTTCTAGTAGACTAAAAATATTGGCGCCGTGTGAACGAAGGGAGAGCATGTAAAGAAGGGAGAATGAGAGCAAGAAAGCGAGACAATTGTTAAGTAGAAACCGGTGGAAGTGAAGGCGTAATTCCTTTAGTGGTTGGTGGCTGGCAGGAAAAGTGAGTGCAACACAATAAACTGAACAAGGGGAAACATATTTGACAGGTTGTCATGGTGACGCCACAGGTTGAGCTACACCAGAGATACTTTTGAGGAGATGGGAAACTCCATTGGAATCGTATTAAAGGGGAACTGCACCTGCTGATTTGGCCTCGTTTTTTGGCTTGCGCCTCAAAAAAATGCTGACGTCCATGACAGAAGCCAAACGGGGTGTGGTTTGATGTCGCCTTGCCACCAACTAGACACCCATCTGTCAGAACCTTGCCCGTAGCTGTTTTCCGCCACTCAATCACAACAAACAAACCTCCTGCAGGTTGAGTTCAATAACTACAGTTGGAAGATTTGAATATGTCAGTAGCCTACAGAGTGATATGAGAATAATGCAATTGCTGAATTTATGTAGATATTCTAAACTAATTGTTTTAATAACTTTCAAATGTAATAACAGGTCTGTGTAGAATAAACAACTTTTTACATAATACCATAAAATCAGTGTTCTGCTAATATAACAATGTGTACAATTTACCTTTCATTGTCATTGCCAGCTGATACAGATACTGTGCCAATCCGCATTTTATCTGGTGGTAATCGGGCTACCTTGGCAAACATGTAAGAAAATGGAGCTTGGCAAAAGGGGGTGTGATTTGTTGACGTAATTGTAATCCAAACCCAACCTTAATTTACTCGTTGTGACGCACTGAGGTTCCAAACTCTATTTTAGACAAGACCGACTTGATGACCAAAATGATCCTATTTACACTTTGTAGTCAATTTTGACAATAGGATAAATGTTTCTGACTCATATCGATGCCACGTTTTCAAAGGGATTAGTTGCTATTTAGTGGCAGTCGCTCTTTAACACCCATTGTGTACGTTGCCCATGCGTAGTCAATGTATTTCACAGTGCATTCTGGGCGATTCTGAGACCAGGAGACTATAGGAGAATCTCAATTGCATACTGCTTGCATCCTCTCTCTCCTCGCCTCTTTCTCAAAACCCATTGGAGGAGAAGGTCATAGGGACCTCTGGCTTTCTCATCCAATGGGTTTTGAGAAGGAGGTGAGGAGAGAGGACATGAGGAGTATGCAATCGAGATCTTCCCCAGGACAAGGAGACTCCTTCAAGGAGTATATGAGAGTCAATTGGGTGCTAGCTCAAAAACCCAGCATTAGCATGAATTACATGAACAAGAAGTACAACATTACAAATATTTTCTGAGCTAATTAACTTGTTCTCTGTGATATCGTATAGCTTTGGAATCGTGACATTACGTACTTTTGAGGGAAATAGGCAGGTTTCTTGACTCATACCCTGCCTTTTAGAAAGGATTGTGTGACTATTAGCTTAGCAACCGTGTGACGCAGCATGACAACGTGAATGTGATTGGTTAACATTCTGCTGGGTGGGGCGTTGTACGTTCCTCCATTCATTGGCCACACTACAGCTGAAGTAGCCCATTTTAGAACTGTTTTCATTCAACCAGAAGGGGCCTTGTCTACTGTAAGTGCCTGAGTAAGTAGAGACAATAGCATTGCCTTTGCTCCACTTCAACTTGACGTTATGGAGACCCGTACACTTACAAGTGCCCTCTTACAGTCTAGTCCTGATAAATGCAACAGTTTAAACTGGAGCATGTAGCCACCAAGACCAAACTCTGAGTGGTTGTTTTTGGACTGGGTCTGTTGATTTTGGGGGGGGTACCCCCAAAAAATGAATTGTCAGAAAATAAAAAGTGACATCATTTGAATCTTACTGCTGGCAATGTCATAAGAATCTCTATGGTCATATTCATAGAGTATGCAATGTAGATCAAGTCACCAAAAAGTGCAAACATTTAGTAATGCCCTTATGGTCATTGTAAAGGAATGCATTTCCTTGTATGTATCCTCCACATGCGCTGTTGATCTAGCTCATCGTTTACAATAGGAAACGTGAATGGGAAAAGAAGTTTGAAGTTCCCTCACCCCTGTTTTTTATATATATATATATATATATATACACTTGAATGTCCTGATTGCTAGGTTAATTTTAAGATGTCAGGCTTGAGAATCCATTCGGCCATTTTGGCACAGTGACTCACTACCCAAACCAGATGCAAGTGGCCAAGAGACGTCATGTGATCTCCTACCTAGTGCAGCTATCTAGTGCAGTGTTTCCCAACCCAGACAGGCACATTGTATAATCCCTGCACTTTTAAAATGGCTGTGTTCCTATGGGAATTTTTGCATGGTTAGAGCGCCACCGTTAGGTAAGAGATCTGAAAAAAAAATGTACAATCCTTTTGGAACATTAATTGGTGACAATCTATTTCAAACCTAGACTTTCACATCTCTAATCCCCCCCACGAAGAGGAAACAAACAGAAAAACTGTACTTTTCAGGGATTTTTAGCCTGCTGTATCTCAGGCTCTGCAGATGTTTCCGACACCTTTATCAGAATCCTACAGTTCTTACCTTTTTCTTGTTGTTGTAATTTTTACCCCCTTTTTCTCCCGAACTTCATGATTACGATCTTGTCTCATTGCTGCAACTCCCCAACGGGCTCGGGAGATGCAAAGGTCGAGTCATGCGTCCTCCGAAACATGACCCTCCAAACCGCAAATCTTTACACCCGCTCGCTTAACCCGGAAGCCAGCTGGACCAATGTGTCAGAGGAAACACCATTCAACTGACGACCAATGTCAGTCTGCAGGCGAAATATACAATATTATGCGTTGTTTAGAAAATGCCCCCAGAGGGTGTCAGAGTTTTAAGAGGTTAACAATAATTGTCATAAATCTGCAAAACTGTATTGCACTCAAATGAATCTCTGTTAACCCAGAAGTAAAATCATGCGTAATTTGGTCAGCTGCGTGATTCATTTCTGTGTTGATACGTGTTAGAACTTTAGAGTTCCGGCAAACCATTTTTTGGGAAAGTTATATATCTTGAAAACTTGATTGCTGACATGCAAAATATTTTGATATAATAAAACAAATACCAAAAGATAGTTTTTGGGTGGAATTTTCCTTAATGTCATGTACAATCTTTTCATGAACAGCTAAAAGCAGCACGTTGCCGCGGTGTGTTAGAGGTCACCTGCTGGGCATTGACGAAGGATGGCGGTACAACATAGAATTGTCGGGAAATGAACAGTAAATGGCTTCCGATATTCTGGTCAGGAGCTTTTAACCAAAGTGTATTTTGTCCTTTATGGCTACCGCACTTAAGTAAACATTGGACATGTAAGCCTTGTCTGAACAAAACGGTCCATATGGGCAGAAGCCTATCTCCTGTTTCTGTAGCGTGAGGCACCTTGATGTACCTGTACAGCCCCCCCTTTCTCAGGGCCTTACTCTGTTAACCCAGAAGTAAAATTGTGCGTAATTTGGTCAGCTGCGTGATTAACGTCTGTGTTCATACGAGTTCCGGCAAAACATGTAGAGTCCGTGTGGGCACACGTGCAAAGCGCTCGAGTCGAAGCGGTTTACGCAACGCCTTCACCCAATCCTGATATGTCCAAATAACCAGTTACGTGAACCAGATTTTTAAAATATTTTTTAAATGTTTTTACTAATGCAGCTCAGATCTCACGCATTCCATTCAGTTCAGGCAGATACTCTCGGTGTACACGCAGAATTACTCTGAATATGCACTTATCTGAAATGCATTCACCAGCAGTTCAGAGTAGGTACATGCCTTTTAGAGGTAGTTTGACAGCCCTGACCTGGCCACACAAGACCGAACCAATGGAACTTTAAGGCTGCCTCTCCCCCTTGAAGAGTATCCCTATTTGTATGACAGGTGGAAATATGACATCAATAACATCTTTCAGGCAATTTGATGGACTATGCTTATTTGATTGATTTGTTAGCCATAAGTGTATGATCTGCCTCCAGCAAGGCTTCATATCAAAGTGTAGAATGAGCAAGGCAGGGCCCAAAACGGATGTTTCTGTCAGAAAAGGATAAAGATCATTTTCTCATTAAAAGATGTGATATTAAAAGAGTGTGATTACAATGACTTCAAACGTTGGTTTACAGTGCAACTGTCATATTAGTCCTAGATTACAATTGCTATAGAATTATGCATTCCCTCACATCTTCATGTAGATTTGCCTCTAATGCCTGAACAAACTAATAAAATAACGAACTGGGCCAATGCTAATTCCTGTCAAGAAGTTGGTCTGTTGGTTCTGATAGTGTGGCACTCTGAGGGCCATGTTGCAGCCCTGGCTGTGGAAGCACCATGGGGGTTAAATGTACATGTACGCGTTCCCATAACCAAGCACCTATATTGCGGGTTCAGTAAGTCAGGCTTCCAGCACGTGAAAGGAACCAATCAGAGCAAGGAGGAAATTAATAACCTGAGAGTTGGGTCTGAGCCGCAGGGTTAATGTCCTTTAAGCCGTGTTAATTAAATTACTCCTGCTCTTGGGCGACGTTTGGCAGTGGATTAATTATATTTTGTTAATGCTGCACAATAACATTGGCTGATTAGACAGGCAGAAATGATGAAAACACCAGAGGCCTGGGCGGCAGGTAGCCTAGCGGTTAGTGTTGGGACAGTAACCGAAAAGTTGCTTGTCGAATCACTGAGCCGACAAGGTGGAGATATCTGCCCGTTCATCTGCCTTTGAGCAATGCAGTTAACTTTCACAACAACTGCTCCCCGGGTGCAGCCCCCCCGCACCTCTCTAATTGAGGGGTTAAATGCGGAAGACACATTTCGGTAGATGCATTCAACCGATATCCCCTTTCCCATTACACTTACAAGTTATCCAGTCACAGTTTGAGTTTGTGTACCAGCCACCTTAATACGCAAGCTCGACCTTTTACAACTACTAGAACAAAATCTAAACCGCTTACTGTGCTGAAGATAAACAATTACACCAAATATTACCAGAAACTCAAGATAAACACAAGGAAATTAGTGATGATATCGATTAATTTAATGTTCCCCTCTTACCTCAAATAGTCTGCAGTAAGTCATATTGTTTAAGACACCTGTATTGTGTTTAGTAACTGTTTGTGTGAAATAACACCATGCTGTTTCCAATTGTTGTTGAATAAATATCGATAGAACAGCAATGGAGTAATTCACGTGAGAGAACTGGACTACTTACCTCGATTGGCCTGAGGTGGTCAGGTTTACTGTTGCCTAGCAATGGCGCTCTCTCGGGCTAGAAACAAAACCAAATCAACCTAATTGGTGGGCGTCCAAATTTTTATTAAATATGTGATATTGCATTACAATTAAGGTCGAAAGCTATCTGTTACTTTCTTTTTATCTTTCTCTCTCTCCCGCTCTCTCGTTCTTTGACTATATATTTAAACCAAGGAGACACACACATTAGATAAGGTTCTGTTTTTACCTTCGGATCGACCTGCACAGGGATCAAAGTGTTTTCAGACAATCAAATCCAAAGTTCATTGATCTATTTTTTTAAATGTTTTATTTAACCTTTTATTTAACTAGGCAAGTCAGTTAAGAACAAATTCTTATTTACAATGACGGCCTAGAAAAAGGCCTGCGGGGACGGGGGCTGGGATTAAACATTTAAATATAGGACAAAACACACATCACGACAAGAGAGACACCACAAAATTACATAAAGAGAGACCTAAGAAGACAACATAGCATGGTAGCAACACAACATGACAACAACATGGTAGAAACACATGGCAGCAGCACAACATGGTAGCAACACATGGCAGCAGCACAACATGGTAGCAGCACAAAACATGGCTCAAACATTATTGGGCACAGACAACATCACAAAGGGCAAGAAAGTAGAGGCAACAATACATCACGCGAAACAGCCACAGCTGTCAGTAAGAGTGTCCATGATGGAGTCTTTGAATAAAGAGATTGAGATAAACTGGATCGCTTTGAGTGTTTGTTGCAGCTCGTTCCAGTCGCTAGCTGCTGCGAACTGAAAAGAGGAGCGACCCAGGGATGTGTGTGCTTTGGGGGCCTTTAACAGAATGTGACTGATAGAACAGGTGTTGTATGTGGAGGATGAGGGCTGCAGTAGATATCTCAGATAGGGGGGAGTGAGGCCTAAGAGGGTTTTATAAATAAGCATCAACCAGTGGGTCTTGCGATGGGTATACAGAGATGACCAGTTTACAGAGGGGTGCAGTGATGTGTCCTATAAAGAGCATTGGTGGCAAATCTGATGGCCGAATGGTAAAGAACAACTAGCCACTCGAGAGCACCCTTACCTGCCGATCTATACATTATGTCTCCGTAATCTAGCGTGGGTAGGATGGTCATCTGAATCAGGGTCAGTTTGGCAGCTGGGGTGAAAGAGGAGCAATTATAATAGAGGAAACCAAGTCTAGATTTAACCTTAGCCTGCAGCTTTGATATGTGCTGAGAGAAGGACAGTGTACCATCTATTCATACTCCGAAGTACTTGAATGAAGTGACTACCTCAAGCTCTAAACCCTCAGAGGTAGTAATCACACCGGTGGGGAGAGAGCCATTCTTCTTACCAAACCACATGACCTTTGTTTTGGAGGTGTTCAGAACAAGGTTAAGGGCAGAGAAAGCTTGTTGGACACTAAAAGCTTTGTTGTAGAGCGTTTAACACATGTTCTGAGGTAGAGAAACTGCAGTCTATCCCATAGTGTAGATATAGGGCAAAGCGACTTATTCTCCTCAATCAACCGTTCTTGTGTTGTTATGGTGCTGTTGTCGCCCATGTTAATATTAAAACTTGTAAATTAATATTTTGGGCCATGTGCTACCGTCAATAACTCAGCTGTCTTTATAGTCTCATGTAGTATTAAATGTTGCTGAAAATCAGGCTGTCATTTTTACTTTCAGTATGTTTCGCCTTTGCACTCAGGCACTTTATGAGGCAGCCTAGTAATGGAACAACATGGCTGATCGTCGTGCCACTAGGACCCCTCCCTTTCACTAACTGCAGACCGAAGGGAGATATGGTCCATTATCAGGTGTCTACTCCAGCTAACGCTGCTGTAAAATCTGTCCCTGCCTCTCTCAGGTCACAGCCCGTTATCTCCCAGGGCTGGTGATACGCACCCACACACACTCGCGCGATCTAGGCTCTTTGAGGGGCAGATAATGAATAACTTGTGGCGATAGTAGAAAGTGCATGGTGTCCTTTCAGAGGGACTTCCCAGTGTCAACCTCACAAAACTGATGATTCCGTTTTGTGCATTTGCCGACTTATCTTTTTGCCCTCTGAGATTTATTCTCCATTTTATGTATTCAGTCATCATCTGTCTCCTCTGTTTTATCCTGGTGCTTTGTACCAGTGAGAGAGAAAGAGCGAAGGTTGGGAGAAACGGGAGTATGGCCATTAAAGAGGTGTTCTACCATAGCAGTGTTAACCTAGTCCTGAAAGACTGCAGTGTTTGTTAGGCTAAATTCATTGTTAGAAACTTCGTGAGGAGCATTGTTAAATCTCCAAGCGGTTTCCCAAAACCATTGTTATTAACGGTGCACTTGAAAACGCATGTAATCTAACGCTTGCATCAGACCGCTGTTCTACAGCTAATATTTTTTTGCCCTCCGTGTCATTTTATACACAGATCTCCGCTAAATATAGAATCACATGGTTTATTCCTCTTTTTGACCGCCGATAACTCCAGAACAAAGTTGACTACAAATACAAAGTTACCAATGTCTTTGCAGTTGATACAAATAAGTGATAAAAATATGCTTCAAATTAAAATCGAGATGACTGCAGTAAAATATAAACAGTAGGCTATAGGCCTATTTCAATCATATTGAAATACATTTCCTATTCAATCAATTGAGTTATAATTTGCTACTGTCTGTAATTTGTCTTAATATACACTGCTCAAAAAAATAAAGGGAACACTTAAACAACACAAGTCAATCACACTTCTGTGAATCAAACTGTCCACTTAGGAAGCAACACTGATTGACAATACATTTCACATGCTGTTGTGCAAATGGAATAGAGAACAGGTGGAAATTATAGGCAATTAGCAAGACACCCCCAATAAAGGAGTGGTTCAGCAGGTGGGGACCACAGACCACTTCTCAGTTCCTATGCTTCCTGGCTGATGTTTTGGTCACTTTTGAATGCTGGCGGTGCTTTCACTCTAGTGGTAGCATGAGACGGAGTCTACAACCCACACAAGTGGCTCAGGTAGTGCACCTCATCCAGGATGGCACATCAATGCGAGCTGTGGCAAGAAGGTTTGCTGTGTCTGTCAGCGTAGTGTCCAGAGCATGGAGGCGCTACCAGGAGACAGGCCAGTACATCAGGAGACGTGGAGGAGGCTGTAGGAGGGCAACAACCCAGCAGCAGGACCGCTTCCTCCTTCTTTGTGCAAGGAGGAGCAGGAGAAGCACTGCCAGAGCCCTGCAAAATGACCTCCAGCAGGCCACAAATGTGCATGTGTCTGCTCAAACGGTCAGAAACAGACTCCATGAGGGTGGTATGAGGGCCCGACGTCCACAGGTGGGGGTTGTGCTTACAGCCCAACACCGTGCAGGACGTTTGGCATTTGCCAGAGAACACCAAGATTGGCAAATTCGCCACTGGCACTCTGTGCTCTTCACAGATGAAAGCAGGTTCACACTGAGCACGTGACAGACGTGATAGAGTCTGGAGACGCCGTGGAGAACGTTCTGCTGCCTGCAACATCCTCCAGCATGACCGGTTTGGCGGTGGGTCAGTCATGGTGTGGGGTGGCATTTCTTTGGGGGGCCGCACAGCCCTCCATGTACTCGCCAGAGGTAGCTTGACTGCCATTAGGTACCGAGATGAGATCCTCAGACCCCTTGTGAGACCATATGCTGGTGCGGTTGGCCCTGGGTTCCTCCTAATGCAAGACAATGCTAGACCTCATGTGGCTGGAGGAAGGCAGTGATGCTATGGACTGGCCCGCCCGTTCCCCAGACCTGAATCCAATTGAGCACATCTGGGACATCATGTCTCGCTCCATCCACCAACGCCACGTTGCACCACAGACTGTCCAGGAGTTGGCGGATGCTTTAGTCCAGGTCTGGGAGGAGATCCCTCAGGAGACCATCCGCCACCTCATCAGTAGCATGCCTAGGCATTGTAGGGAGGTCATACAGGCACGTGGAGGCCACACACACTACTGAGCCTCATTTTGACTTGTTTTAAGGACATTACATCAAAGTTGGATCAGCCTGTAGTGTGGTTTTCCACTTCAATTTTGAGTGTGACTCCAAATCCAGACCTCCATGGGTTGACAAATTGGATTTCCATTGATTATTTTTGTGTGATTTTGTTGTCAGCACATTCAACTATGTAAAGAAAAAAGTATTTAATAAGATTATTTCTTTCATTCAGATCTAGGATGTGTTGTTTAAGTGTTCCCTTTATTTTTTTGAGCAGTATATTTTTGAATGATGTGTATGTTGCCTAACGTGTGCGTAATGATGTGCCAAATTGGTGTTTTAGGGCAATTTTATTGGGTAACACGGAACCCAAACCGGCTGCGCGCGTGCGCCATTGTGCGCTACCGTGCATAAATTTATTTTGTACCCCTACACCAAACGGGATCATGACACGCAGTTAAAATATCAAAACAAACTCTGAATCAATGACATTAATTTGGGGACAAGTCGAAAAGCATTAAACATTTATGGCAATTTAGCTAGTTAGCTTGCACTTGCTAGCTAATTTGTCCTATTTAGCTAGCTAGCTGTTGCTAGCTAGTTTGTCCTGGGATATAAACATTGAGTTGTTATTTTACCTGAAATGCACAAGGTCCTCTACTCCGACAATTAATCCACACATAAAACGGCCAACCGAATCGTTTCTAGTCATCTCTCCTCCTTCCAGGCTTTTTCATCTTTGTACTTATATGGTGATTGGCATTTACACTTTCATAGTATTACCACGACAACCAGCAAAACATTTCGTCTTTCAATCACCCACATGGGTATAACCAATGAGGAGATGGCACGTGGGTACCTGCTTCTATAAACCAATGAGGAGATGGGAGAGGCAGGACTTGCAGCGCGATCTGCGTCAGAAATAGGAATGACTTCAATTTTAGCCCTTGGGAACGCAGACGCTTGTTGGCGCATGCAAGCAGTGTGGGTGAAATAATTGAATAACATGGATTTCTAAATGTATTTTGTGACGCTTGCGCACGCGACGTGTCCCGTCTGGTCAGTATGTAAGCATTAGAATAAACCACGTCAATATTTGCAGCCGTAGGTGGCAATATCTCACTAGGAACTGATCCCTCATCAGTATTGTGGAATATTTCTAATGTTAAGGAAAGATTTGAATGGAGAAAGCTGATCTGAGAGCAGCGATCCCTTTCTTTCGATCCTGTCAGCATCGACACATAATCCAACGACACAACCATTCTCTCTGCGTGGTATTTTGTTTTATCTTTGTCTGTTGTAGGATATATGCATCGTTAAAACACTCGTAAGCCTAAATTCCATCGCTATCGGGAAACCAGACCCTGGTTCAGAATGAATTGGAATGAACAGGAATGAACAAGGGTGGAGAGAGAGAAAATAACTTTATTGGGTGTCGCTTTCCCTCCCTCCTTCCCTCTTTCTTCCTCTCATCCTCTCCCCATGTCCACCTCAGCCAGAGATGCCAAACGCTAAAGCATACTGTATTCATATACTGTAACGTATAGACTACAGTGCATTCAGAAAGTATACAGACCCCTTCCCTTTGTCCACATTTTGTTAAATGACAGCCTTATTCTAAAATGGATTAAATAAATAAAAATCTCATCAACCTACACACAATACCCATAATGACAAAGTGAAAACAGGTTTTTAGAAATGTTTTCACATTTATTGAAAATAAAAAACAGATACCTTATTTACATAAGTATTCAGACCCTTTGCTATGAGACTCGAAATTGAGCTCCAGTGCATCCTGTTTCCATTGATCATCCCTGAGATGTTTCTACAACTTGATTGGAGTCCACATGTGGTAAATTAAATTGATTGGACATGATTTGGAAAGGCACACGCCTGTCTATATGAAGACCCTCAGTTGACAGTGCATGTCAGAGAAAAAAACAAGCCATGACGTCGAAAGAATTGTCCGTAGTGCTCCGAGACAGGATTGTGGATACCAAAAAATGTCTGCAGCATTGAAGAACTCAGTGGCCTCAATCATTCTTAAATGGAAGATGTTTGGAACCATCAAGACTCTTCCTAGAGCTGGCCGCCTGGCCAAACTGAGCAATCAGGGGAGAAGGGCCTTGGTCAGAGAGGTGACCAAGAACCCGATGGTCACTCTGACAGAGCTCCAGGGTTCTTCTGTGGAGATGGGAGAACCTTCCAGAAGGACAACCATCTTTGCAGCACTCCACCAATCAGGCCTTTATGGTAGAGTGGCCAGACGGCAACCACTCCTCAGTAAAAGTCACGACAGCACGCTTGGAGTTTGCCAAAAGACACCTAAAGGACCCTCAGACCATGAGTAACCAGATTCTCTGGTATGATGAAACCAAGATTGAACCATCTTTAGCCTGAGAATGCCAAGTATCATGTCTGGAGGAAACCTGGCACCGTCCCTACGGTGAAGCATGGGGGTGGCAGCATCATGCTGTGGGGAGTTTTTTTCAGCGGCAGGGACTGGGATACTAGTCAGGATATAGGGAAAGATGAACGGAGCAAAATACAGAGAGATCCTTGATTTAAAATCTGCTCCAGAGCACTCAAGGCGAAGGTTCACCTTCCAACAGGACAACGACCCTAAGAACACAGTCCCAAGACAATGCAAGAGTGACTTCGGGACAAGTCCCTGAATGTCCCAGCCAGAGCCAGGACTTAAACCCTATCAAAAACCTGAAAATAGCTGTGCTGCGACACTCCCCATCCAACCTGACAGAACTTGAGAGGATCTGCAGAGAAGAATGGGAGAAACTCTCCAAATATAGGTGTGCCAAGCTTGTAGCGTCATACCCAAGAAGACTCGGGGCTGTAATCGCTGCCAAAGGTGCTTCAACAAAGTACTGACTAAACGGTCTGAATACTTATGTAAATGTGATATCTCTGTTCTTTAAAAAAAATGCTGTTTTTGCTTCGTCATTATGGGTTGTGTAGATTGATGAGGGAACAACAATTGTATTCATTTTAGAATAAGGCTGTAATGTGGAAAAAGTTAAGAGTTCTGAATACTTTCCGAATGCACTATATATGCATACATACCAATCCTATATGCCCTGGATATTGCAGGCTATTGCGATTGATGAGAAAAACAGATTCTAATTAGGTTATTCAGCAGTCTGACCCCCTGGGTGTGTGCATGCCAGTAAAGCTCATTGGACCCAGAGAAATGAGAGGCCTGTGTATAATTTTTCTCAAATTTTTATGTTCTAATCTAATAAGAAATTCTTCACTGGTTTTGGAAATGAATGTTTTTTCTGCTCTGTATTGAATGTAGACCTCAATACTCTGCGAGGGATGTGTGTGTTGACTGTGTCCATTAACAAGAAATAAGCTGAACCAGGCAGGGCAGGACTCTGCAGTAAGACAGTGTTTATACCGTATTGTATTCCCCGCTGGGCACACTATTTAGTGGATTACTGTATGCTAAAGATAGGGTGCCAGTTTGGTTTAGCCTCTGGATTGAAAGTTAGATATGCTGTACTATGCTTAGGCCTACTTATTCAAAAAGCTATCAACTGGCAACATACTCTGTATCGGCTGTTACTGGTGGCCTGCGTGGAAGATACGTTACTTTACGTTCCCCTGAGCTGTACTGTTTACTGTCTTGTTTTGTTTGTTCCTTCAGGGTAAGATGGTGAAGGGAATGGGTGGAGCCATGGATCTGGTGGCCAGCGCTGGAACCAAGGTGGTCGTCACCATGGAGCACTCAGCTAAGGTAAGTGTGCGTGCCAATCCAAGGCCACCCAGTTCCAGATGTGTCTATGTGTGACTCCAGATCAGCTATATTTTACACATCAGATATGTCCTAATGCATATACTGCTCTCCTTGGCTGCCTATTTACTAAATATATTCTGTGATGTAACCTCTAAAGTGGTTTAGAGAGCAGAGTTTAATGAAGGGGATTCCTCCAGCAGCTTCCATCTATAATGTCTTGTTCCACTCTCTGAGGGTGATGAGTCAGTCCTGTTGATGCGCTTCTGATTCCAGTAATGGATGAACTAATGATTCAGTGATGCCTCTAATAGTCCCAGAGCTCCTCATAGGCTGCTTGGGGCTTATATGGACTAATACTCTCATCCATTACCAATACATACTGTAGTACCCACCTGATCATGGCAGTAAAATGCACAAAAAAAGCCTCTGTAATGGGAATATTTGTAGCCCTACTTGTCCAGGCCTATGATTTACATTTTAGTCATTTAGCAGACACTATTTTTTTCACCTAGTCGGCTCGGGGATTTGAATCAGCGACCTTTCGGGTTACTGAACCAACGCTCTTAACCGCTAGGCTACCTGTCACAATTGATAGATGATCTGTAATGGAAGTATTTATGGCCGTGGCTTTCCAGACCTATCAACTGTAATGGGAGTACTTGTAGCCCAGTCCAGATGGTGGAGCAGGTGGATGTGAATAGAGACATGGAGATGTTTACTGATACCTGTTGACTGCTGCGCGGGTCTTATTTATTTATCATGGTCCCCCACTCTGCTCATCATGAGCAACCTGTGTGTGTGTCTCCTCACAAGGATAGTAAAACAAGGAAAATTCAGAAAAGTGGGGACGTTACATCGGCCCCCACAAGAAGAAAAAAAAGGCTATTTTAGGCTTAGGGTTTAGGTTTAGGGTTAGGGTTACAATTAGGGTTACAAAACAGGATTTTGAATGGGAATCAATTGTTTGGTCCCCACAAGGATAGTAAAACAAACATGTGTTTGTGTAGGGGGTGAAAGGGAGGGTCCGCAGGATCACACACCCCTAGGACAGAGAATAACGAGAGCCCAGCTGCCCTTCCTCCACACACACACACACACACACACACACACAGGTGTTTTCTGTGGACAGTGAAGACGCTTACCACACATTATATCGAAAGCCCTGATAACTGTCATAGTGAATAGTATGGTACAGTAGAAACAGACTATGACAGTTCTTGATGGACAGACGCAGGTGTGTAGCCGTAGTGACCAGTTAAACTGGGTGGTTGTGTATGACCTTTGACATAAACTCTTCTGTCTCGTTCTCTCTCCACTTTTCTCTTTCCCTTTATCTTTGTCAGGGAGGAAAACACAAGATTCTGGACACGTGCAACCTGCCACTGACAGGAAAACAGTGTGTGGATCGGATCATCACTGAAAAGGTGTGTGTTTGTGTGAAAGTGCATACTGTAGGGCTTGAGTTCTGTGTGTTTCCCTGTGTGTCTCTGTGTGAATGTGCATAGGGCTGTTTGAGTTCTGTGTGTTTCCCTGTGTGTCTCTGTTCCCTCGTTTCAGTTTGCCAATGTGTCCCACATATCTGTGTTGTCTAGGTTCAATTCACTGGCTTACAAATCAAGCTCCTCACGACACATGCCTCATTTGAATCTCTCCCACACAGAAAGATTGAAGTGACTCTTCAAAACGAATCTGTATATTTTGGAGCCCAACTCGGCCTATTCAGACGCCTGGGTTATATCATACCTAAGCTGAATGTGAGTCATAATGTCAGGCTTTATGTGGAACACTTTGCTCCAGTGACAATACATTACTGCCTCTGTAGGCCTAGAACTGACACTCTCCTCTCCAGCTCACAGAATCACGAGCGTTTATAGCATTGGAAAAGGTTGAAAGAGTACAAACAGAATTGCTTGGCTTTAGCAGCCACTGGGCTTGTGTTTCAGTATTCTGAACAATAGACCAAATCTATTTCCCTGGTAAGTTTATTATAGACATTGGAACACAGAAAGAAAGGTGGGAAAAAGACACACACACACACACACACACACACACACACACACACATCAGGGACTGATATATATATTTGATGCTGCAGAGAGACCTGGGGAGATGGAAATTACATTTATTTGGTTAACCGTAATCCAATCAGCAGATTGCTCAATATTGATTTGATATCCCAGAACGTAGGGCTGTCTTTTATGAAGATGTATTTTAATGATGTTACTAGCTCCACCACATGGCCCACCTAAGCGCTAGTAATGCTTCATCTGGAAACCACTAACCCCCAATGAGCTCTAACGTTCTTACAATGTTTGCAAAGTTGCACATATTATTACTGTTTCAGTATAAACAAGGATGTCTAATGTTCTTCCAATGTTTTTGTTCAATCACTTTGACAGCGCCCCTTTTGATTGTAACGAAACCTTACATACATATTTGCCCATTGTAGAAGTGGTCGGGAAAGTGACTTTTTGGACCCGAATTACAAATGATTCAAGAGCTAAAGGTGCTCAAAGTTGACCTATTTTGCATACCTCACCATACCATGAGACATCCATGTCTTCACTGGGAAAAATAAACAGTTGAGATTTACATGATTTAAAAGCTGACAAACAGGGTTGTCATACTTTTTATAATTTCTTGAAATAAAATAAAAAAATGTATCCTTAAGTCAACTGACGCACACGTGCTCAATCTAAGTAACATAATCAAAAAATCCCCATCAGTTTAAGCTAGAGATATATTGCATGGGCTTCGTCTCAATCCACCGCATCTGCATTTGTCTGCCTTCCGCATATGCGGTGGAAGGTGGCCGAGTTAGACATCCCCCAAAAATATATTCTCACAAAAACGTCTGTAGCATCTGAACGGTTTGGCCTATAAACTATTAGGACGTCTCAAATGTGCAATTGGAATACTGACTGCAGGAATGTCCACCAGAGCCTTAAGATGGCACCGGAGCAGAAGGCAGATGTTTTACGTGCCCTAACCGATTGTGTTTTTTTGTTCGTTTATCTGCGTTGTTTGTAACTTATTTTTTTACTCTTTTTGTACATAATGTTGCCGCTATGACCGAAAATAACTTCTAGACATCAGGACTGCGATTGCTCACCACGGACTAGCAGAATCCTTTTTCTTCTTTCACGACTCTGACGAGCCCAAAGCGGAGGATATACGGCTCCCTCGGGAACAGGCCCCGACCCCAGTGATCTGTGTGAAGAGGAGGAAGAGAGGCTGGAGAGCAGGTTGCCTTCTGAGAAGTCGGAGGCGATCGAATAAACCCCCACTAGCCTCAATTCTGCTAGCAAACATGCAATCTTTGGACAATAAAATGGCCGAGTTACTGGGAAGATGAAACTACCAATGGGAGATTAAAAACTGTCAAATCTTATGCTTCACGGAGTAGTGGCTGAATGACGACAATATCAACATACAGCTGGCTGGTTACACGATGTACCGGCAGGATAGAACAGCAGCGTCTGGTAAGACAAGGGGCGGCGGTCTATGTATTTTGTAAACAACAGCTGGGTGCACGATATTTAAGGAAGTCTCAAGCTATTCCTCGCCTGAGGTAGAGTTTCTCATGATAATCTGTAGGCCACACTACCTACCAAGAGAGTTTCCATCTGTATTCTTTGTAGCAGTTTACATACCACCACAGTCAGAGGCTGGCACTAAGATAGCATTGAATGAGCTGTATTCCGCCATATGTAAACAAGAAAACGCTCACCCAGAGGAGGCGCTCCTAGTAGCTGGGGACTTTAATGCAGGGGAACTTAAATCAGTTTTACCAAATTTCTATCAGCATGTTAAATGTGCAACCAGAGGGAAAAGAACTTTGGACCACCTATACTCCACACACAGAGATGCATACAAAGCTCTCCCTCACCCTCCATTTGGCAAATCTGCCCATAATTCCAACCTCCTGATTCCTGCTTACAATCAAAAATTAAAGCAGGAAGCACCAGTAACTAGATCAATAAAAAAATGGTCAGATGAAGCAGATGCTAAACTACAGGACTGTTTTGCTAGCACAGACTGGAATATGTTCCGGGATTCCTCCAATGGCATTGAGGAGTACACCACATCTGTCGTTGACTTCGACAATAAGTGCATCGATAACGTCGTCCAACCCCAACCAGAAGCCATGGATTACAGGCAGCATCCGCACTGAGCTAAAGGGTAGAGCTACCACTTTCAAGGAGTGGGGACTCTAACCCGGAAGCTTTTAAGAAATCCCGCTATGCCCTCCGACGAACCATCAAACAGGCAAAGCGTCAATACAGGACTAAAATCGAGTCGTACTACACCGGCTCTGACGCTCGTCGGATGTGGCAGGGCCTGCAAACCATTACAGACTACAAAGGGAAGCACAGCCGAGAACTGCCCAGTGACACGAGTCTGCCGGACGAGCTAAACTACTTCTATGCTCGCTTCGAGGCAAGCAACACTGAAACATATATGAGAGCACCAGCTGTACCGGAAGACTGTGATCACACTCTCCTCAGCCAATGTGAGTAAGACCTTTTAGACAGGTCAACATTCCCAAGGCCGCAGGGCCAGACAGATTACCAGGACGTGTACTGTGAGCATGCGCTGACCAACTAGCAAGTGTCTTTACTGACATTTTCAACCTCTCCATGTCTGAGTCTGTAATACCAACATGTTTTAAGCAGACCACCATAGTGCCTGTGCCCAAGAACACTAAGGTAACTTGCCTAAATGACTACCGACCCATAGCACTCATGTCTGTAGCCATGAAGTGCTTTGAAAGGCTGGTCATGGCTCACATCAACACTATCATCCCAGAAACCCTAGACCCACTCCAATTTGCATACATCCACAACAGATCCACAGATGATGCTGTCTCTATTGTACTCCACACTGCCCTTTCCCACCTGGACAAAAGAAACACCTATGTGAGAATGCTATTCATTGACTACAGCTCAGCATTCAACACCATAGAGCCCTCAAAGCTCATCAATAAGCTAAGGACCCTGGGACTAAACACCTCCCTCTGCAACTGGATCCTGGACTTCCTGACGGGCTGTCCCCAGGTGGTAAGGGTAGGTAACAACCCATCCACCATGCTGATCCTCAAGACAGGGGCCCCTCAGGGGTGCGTGCTCAGCCCCCTCCTGTACTCACTGTTCACTCATGACTGCACAGTCAGGCACGACTCCAACACCATCATTAAATTTGCCGATGACACAACAGTGGTAGGCCTGATCACTGACAACAACAACGAGACAGCCTATAGGGAGGAGGTCAGAGACCTGGCCTTGTGGTTCCAGGACAACAACCACTCCCTTAATGTGATCAAGACAAAAGAGATGATTGTGGACTACAGGAAAAAGAGGACCATGCACACCCCCATTCTCATCGATGGGGCTGCAGTGGAGCAGGTTGAGTGCTTCAAGTTCCTTGGTGTCCACATCACCAACAAACTAACATGGTCCAAGCACACCATGACACTCGTGAAGTGGGCACAACAGAACCTTTTCCCCCTCAGGAAACTGAAAAGATTTGGCATGATCCTCAAAAGGTTCTACAGCTGCACCATGGAGAGCATCCTGACTGGTTGCATCACTGCCTGGTATGGCAACTGGTCAGCCTCCGATCGCAAGGCACTACAGAGGGAACGGCCCAGTACATCACTGGGGCCAAGCTTTCTGCCATCCAGGACCTCTATACCAGGCGGTGTCAGAGGAAGGCCCTAAAAATTGTCAAAGACTCCAGCCACCCTAGTCATAGACTGTTCTCTCTGCTACCACACAGCAAACGGTACCGGAGCGCCAAGTCTAGGTCCAAGAGGCTTCTTTTCAGCTTCTACCCCCAAGCCATAAGACTCCTGAACATCTAGTCAAATGGCTACCCAGACTATTTGCATTGCCCCCTCTCCACATCACTGCCACTCTATGTTTTCATCTATGCATAGTCACTTTAATTAACTCTACCTACATGTACATACTACCTCAACTAACCGGTGCCCCCACACATTGACTCGGCACCCCCCTGTATAGATTCTTTTTTACTGCTGCTCTTTAATTACTTGTTACTTTTATCTCATTCTTATCTGTATTTTTTGAAACTGTACTGTTGGTTAGGGGCTCGTAAGTAAGCATTTCACTGTAAGGTCTACACCTGTTGTATTCGGCGCATGTGACAAATTCAATTTGATTTGAAAATTTGATTTGATTTAAGCTGTTGCCAGAGAATTTAATGTTAATTTATTTACCATAAGCCGCCTCCAACGTCGTTTTAGAGAATTTGGCAGTACGTCCAACCGGCCTGACAACCGCAGACCACGTGTAACCACGCCAGCCGAGGGCTGTTACAGTGACCATATTACCACAACACCGGCAGTCACAAGTCATGACCACAGTCAGATTCCATGTGACCGTTTAGTCACGGTAACTAGGCATCTCCAAGCTCTGATGCTGCTGATGGTCATTAGTAGCCCACCAAACTTACTAACTGCCTGGTATTCAGCACTCTGTTGTCCCTCTAATCATTCTGACATCAATGCAAATGTAGTCAAAAATCAAATCAAACACTTCATGAGAGCCCATGCACTCATGTTGCGCCACATTTGTATAGGCTATGCAATTGCCTGAGAACAGCGTTTTTAAAAAGAGGAGGATCCCGTCAGCTTATATTGGCTAGGCCTACTATATTTATTTATCAACGTTACAAATATTAAGCACATTGCTTCGCATTACATGAGCGTAGCCTACCTGGCCTGCATGAAAACAACTTAGCCTAGCCCATAGGCCTATATGTTTTGATAAGGTTTGTATCACAACTAAAGTGGCCAAATAACTTCTTAAAATTAAGCACGTTAATCCGCTTTACAACCGGTGTAGAGCCTAACTGGCATACATAGGAGGCACATGAGTTTCAAGTTTGGGGAAGGTCGTTTTCACCATAAAAAGGCACCTTTATAATAAGGCATTACATGCATAATTGCATTTGGGGGTCACTTTTGAGAATGGTGTTTTCTCACTAATTGACTGCATTTTGGAACATTCGCGCTGATAGCCTACTGCCGTGTGCGCATTGCTGGGCTTATAATGTGAAGATATAGCCTATTAGTTTATCAACATTTTAAACTAAATATTTTTATCTGTTGCATCAGCCTCATTGCTTTTAAAATATTTTTTGATGTGAGTGGTTGTATTAATTTGTGATCTATCGCATCCCACAACTCTCCCTGACTATGTTTGGAATATTTATTTCTCGGACAGAAGGACAAGTTGATCAATAGAATAGGTAAATAGGTATGGTCCCGTGTGGCTCAGTTGGTAGAGCATGGTGTTTGCAACGCCAGGGTTGTGGGTTTGATTTCCACGGGGGACCAGTATGAAAAAAAATGTATGAAATGTATGCATTCACTACTGTAAGTTGCTCTGGATAAGAGCGTCTGCTAAATGACTAAAATGAAAATGTAAACTTTTGAACTAAGGGGGATAGTAGAATGACATAGGTTAGTGCTTTTACTGTTCATTAGGACTACTCATCTTGTTGGCTGATGAAAAGTAAATGTTGACAGTTCTTCTAACATCTTCAATATGCACCTCAGAATTCGATAAGAAGGACGCCCGCAGTTGGGTCTCGGATGTGTTGGTCTTCACTTGTAGCCTATGTTGGAGCAGATATAGATGCCTGTGACGAAAACCCGATCACGTGACGGACATTTGCTAATAAGAATTGAGATATCTGAGAGAGCCATGTGAGTGAGAGGTGCTTCGGAATACGCAGCCGGGAGGAGGGACTTTTTTAGGGGGCATTACAGCCACGCTAGGGGAATGCCGTCTTGAAATTTGAGGCATTATCAAGTGCTTGTCAAATTGTGAATGAGAGATTGATGAAGTGTGTGCAGCCTGTGCAAGAAACAAAGCCGAGCTCATGCCTTTCAAGCAACTTTTCAAATCATCATTAGTCACATCATGCTGCCTTAGAATGCATTACGAATCAAAACATATAGCCCAATGTTTGTATCACATCTAAAGTTGCATAAATAACTCTAAATTAAGCATATAGGAGGACCTGTTTCTTTGTTAACCGCTCAACACAGAATAGCCGCATGTGCGCACTACCTCAGAAATAGTTTTGAGAAAACATGCTTTTCTATTTTATTCAGCTATATTCAATTGTATTCTTCATACTATAAAATAATGCCACGGAATTCTAAGCAAATCTTGTCTGCTAAATTAACTAGTGTAGCCCACAGCCATATGGTATAGCCATATCAGGGCCTAACATAAGGACAACTCAAGAGTATGCTATTCTGTTCTTCTTAAATAAACTACATTTTCTTAATATTTCTTTAGACCTGTCTAAAATAAATAATGGATTTACTGTGATGGTGTAGGCTATATTAAATGGATTTATTAAACTTTTTAAAATGTAGATGTTCCAAAGGTCTGCATCAGTGGCTTGAAGGCTATACATAGAAGTGTTTATTTTTATTAATATTTGACAATCACCTGCTGACAAAATTTCATGATCGCCACAGCCCAACCCAGGACCCCCACATCCGGCTTCTTCATCGGCAGGATCGTCTGAGACCAGCCGCCTGGACAGCTGATGAAACTGTGGGTTTGCACAGCTGAATAATTTCTGCACAAACTGTCAAACTGTCTCAGTGAAGCTCATCTGCGTGCTTGTCGTCTGCTCCAGGGTCTTGATCCGACTGCAGTTCGGCATCGTAACCAACTTCAATGGGCAAATGCTCACCTTCGATGGCCACTGGCACGCTGGAGAAGTGTGCTCTTCAATAATGAATCCCAGTTTCAACTGTACCGGGCAGATGGCAGACAGTGTGGGCGAGCGGTTTGCTGACGTCAACGTTGTGAACAGAGTGCCCCATGGTGGTGGTGGGGTTATGGTAAGGGCAGCATAAGCGACGGACAACGAATATAATTGCATTTTATAGATGACAATTTGAATGCTGAGAGATACCGTGAAGAGACTCCTATTGTGATGCCATTCATCCGCCGCCATCACCTCATGTTTCAGCATTAAAATGCACAGCCCCATGACGCAAGGATCTTTACACAATTCCTGGAAGCTGAAAATGTCCCAATTCTTCCATGGCCTGCATACTCACCAGACATGTCACCCATTGAGCACATTTGGGATGCTCTGGATCAACGTGTATGACAGTGTGTTCCAGTTCTGGCCAATATCCAGCAACTTGCCTCCCGAGTGGCGCAGTGGTCTAAGGCACTGCATCACAGTGCTAGCTGTGCCACTAGAGATTCTGGGTTCAAGCCCAGGCTCTGTCGACCCATGTGGCGGCGCACAATTGGCCCAGTGTCATCCAGGTTAGGGGAGGGTTTGGCCGGCAGGGATGCCCTTGTCCCATCGCGCACTAGTGACTCCTGTGGCGGGCCGGGCGCAGTGCACGGTGTTTCCTCCGATACATTTGTGCGGCTGGCTTCCGGGTTAAGTGGGCATTGTGTCAAGAAGCAGTGCGGCTTGGTTGGGTTGTGTTTCGGAGGACACACGGCTCTCCACCTTCGCCTCTCCCGAGTCCGTACGGGACTTGCAGCGATGAGACGACTATAACTACCAATTGGATACCACAAAATTCGGGAAAAAACGGGGTAAAAAAACAACAAATAAAATTAAAAATATCCAGCAACTATGCACAGCCATTGAAGAGGAGTTGGACAACATTCCACAGGACACAAACAGCCTGATCAACTCGAAGGAGATGTGTCGCACTGCATGAGGCAAATGGTGGTCATACCAGATACTGACTGGTTTTCTGATCCACGCCCCTACTTTTTTTCCCAGGTATCTGTGACCAACAGATAAATATCTGTATTCCCAGTCATGTGAAATCCATAGATTAGGGCCTAATGAATTCATTTCAGTTGACTGATTTCCATATATGAACTGGAACTCAGTAAAATCTTTGAAATTGTTGCCTATTGCGTTTATATTTTTGTTCTCTGTACATTTTACTTTAGTAAAAAAGTAACTCAAAGGATATACTTTTTGAGAAGCCACAGTTATTTGTTATAATAGGATTATAAAATGATCAACTCTGAGGCTATCTTACCGTGATTGTTCTAAATGAGATATTTGGAGGATGCCGAACATTCTTACAATGTTTTCCAAAGCCTGAGCTATTATTACTGTAGTGTTGTATGTGTGCAGCATGGGGCTGTATGCTGTACATTTGTTGTGATTTCAGTGTGTTGACAGATGGCTCAATACATTTGCTGTTCCTGCTCATGTTTACCAGCTGTTCTGCGCCTGTTCTGCATGTCTATTCATCCCCTACAGGGTTACATAGCACAATTATTGTAATACAATATCACAGTTTAGCAGCAGGTAAGCGTATCAATCAGAATTTGGCCCAGAGCCTTACTGGTACATGTTTCGATCTGAATATCGCATACTGTAGCAAGCAGGCACCTGTATTTGTCCCTTTGTATTAGTCCCATTTTATTTAACCCCTTTGTTATGGCAAGCCTAAATACGTTCAGAAGTATACATTTGCTTAACAAGCCGCATGGACTCACTCTGTGTGCAATAATAGTGTTTACCATGATTTTTTAATGACTACCTCATCTTTCTACCTCACACTCAATTTTCTGTAAGGTCCCTCAGTCGATCAGTGAATTTCAAACACAGATTCAACCTCAAAGACCAGGGAGGTTTTCCAATTCCTCACAAAGAAGAGAAGCTATTGGTAGTATTGTGAAGTTATTCATTATACATTGGATGGTGTATGAATACACCCAGTAACTAGAAAGATACAGGCGTCCTTCCTAACTCGGTTACCGGAGAGGATTTCACCATGAGGCCACTGGTGACTTTAAAACAGTTACAGTGTAATGGCTATGCTTGGAGAAGACTGAGGATGGATCAACAACATTGTAATTACTCCACAATACTAACCTCAATGACAGAGTGAATAGAAGGATGCCTGTACAGAATAAAAGGTTTCCAAAACATGCATCCTGTTTCCAATAAGGCACTAAGGTAAAATGGCAAAATGTGGGAAAGAAATGAACTGAATACAAAGTGTTATGTTTGGGGCAAATCCAACACATCACTGAGTGTACCACTCTTCAGATTTTTAAGGATGGTGGTGGCTACATCATGTTATGCATTATACTTGTCATCGTCAAGGACTCTGAAGTTTTTTATGATAAAAAGAAATGGAATAGAGCTAAGCACAGGCAAAGTCCTAGAGGAAAACCTTGTTCAGTCTGCTTTCCAACAGACACTGGGAGACAAATTCATCTTTCAGCAGGACAATAACCTGAAACACAAGGCCAAATATGCTTACCAAGACCACATTGAATGTTCCTGAGTGGCCTAGTTACAGATTTGACTTAAATTGGCTTGAAAATCTATGGCAAGACTTAAAAATGGCTGTTTAGCAATGATCAACAACCAACTTGACAGAGCTTGAAGAATTTTAAAAGAATAATGTGCAAATATTGTACAATCCAGGTGTGCAAAACTCTCTTACCCAGAAAGACTCACAGCTTTAATCGCTGCTAAAGGTGATTCTAACATGTATTGACTCAGGGTGTTGAATACTCATCCAATCAAGATATATTAGTGTTTTATTTTTCATATAGATTTTTTTTTACAAGTGTTAGTTTTCCACTTTGACATTGGAGTATTTTGTGTAGATCGTTGACATAAAAAATGCAATAAAAATCCATTTGAGTCCTACTTTGTAACGCATTAAAATGTGGAAAAAGCAAAGGGTTGTGAATACTCTCTGAAGGTACTGCAATTGTTAAAATATTGACAATGCTTTTTGTGCAGTATTTAGTTTAATCTGATGGGCTCTATAGCTTAATGTGCCCTTTAGTCTGTACTCTAACCTATCTGAGCACACCAGAGCAGACATCCTGTGACCCTGGGTAATGCTTGTTGCTGTCTACTGTGCTCAGCAGGACAAAAGGCTTCAGCAGTCATCGCTGGCTCCATTAGCAGCTCAGCTGGCTTCTACACAGGGGGCACAGAGGCGTAATGGAGGCCAGCACAGGATCATTGATTTTGTGTGTGTGTGTGTGTATTCAGTATTATAGGGGATAGTTTGGGTTTGTGCCAGGTGTAGAGAGGCAGATCGATGCGGGAGCCTTGTGTGCCATGTAGCCGTGTTTCTCTCGGCGTCCTATCGCGCCAGTGTGTTTCCTTTTCTCAATCTCTTCCTTTCTGTCTGTCTGTGCCTCTCCCGCTCGGCTCTCTTTCTCTCGCTCTCTCGCTTTCTCTAAAGGCGGCTGTAGAATTAGGACCAGTCAGGGTTGGAGAGACAGTGTGTGCTTTTCTTTTTTTTTCCACCCGTACATTTTTGCCAGGGTGCGTTTTAGAGTGATTGCGCAACATGCTTCCCAACATTTATAAAGGTTAAAGCGTCTCCTACCCACCACTGTCATCACCACCTCCCTCTCTCCTTTTTTCATCCCCTCTTTTCTGCTCTACCCCCTCCTCTATCCTCATCCTTTCCTCCCATCTGTCTGTTCTCATTACCTCGCTCCTCTTCTCTCTCTTTTCTCTCTCTCTCTTTCTCCCCTCACCCCCACCACTCTCTTCTCTACCTTTCCCTCTCTTCCTGGTATCCTCTCTTGTTACTATTCCCTATTTCCTTCCGTCCCCCTCTCTGTCCTCTGGGTGGATCAGGTAGCCACATGATCCTCTGTGCCCCTCTCGTATGAGGACTCTTCACAGCAGCCTGCCAATGTGTGTTAGCTAGATGGCAGCGGTCCCCACAATAACCCTGTGGAACGTGCTTGGTTTGGTAAACAGTAAATCATGTAACAGCGTTCCCCTCTGGAAAGGAAATCAGCCCAAAATAATTACCTATTTATTCACAGTGGAAACAGACATTCCCCTGGTTCAGAGTAATTGCAGCAGCAAACTGCTACCTCTGGCAGTCTGTTCCCAGAGTTGTACTTAATATTCTCTGGTTATTCCCCACTTTCTATGTCTGCTTCTGTTAAAACTGTTATTTAACCCTGTTCCAGGAGAACGCAATTGTGCAAAGGCTTTTGTTCCAGCCTAGCTCTAACACACGTTATGCAACGCAACAAGGTTCTGTTGATGAGCTGAATCAGTTGCATTATAGTTGGGATGGTGCAAAAGCCTGCAGTTAAAGGAAAAGGCAGAGAGGGAAAAGAGAGTCTAGGTTAAAGAGGAATCATTAGAAAATGAAAAAGTGGAAAGAAAGAATGTGGGAGAGAGGGAAGGGATGGCAAGAGGGAGTAGGAGAGCGAGGGAGATGGGGTAAAGGAGGAATGGGAGAGTCTGTACAGAAGGAGTCATCAGACTTGTAAGATCAGACTAGGGATAATTATGATGAGAAGACCAGCTCATTTCACAGGCTTAGTGAATAACAGAACTGGTCTCAGTTTAGAAGACGCTAATCCATAGTACAGTGTGATGATGGCTTTATGCTGTTGCCAGTGCTGTAGTCCAGTCACTAACGTCACAGACAGTCCAGGACAAGTCTCTGCCTCCCTCCCTTTGCTCTCCACTCTTACTCTAATTTTCTTTCCATGTTTTCCCCTTCCTTTCCCACATTATTTTGCTCTCTCTCTTTCTCTCTCTCTTTCTCTCTCTCTCTCTCTCTCTCTCTCTCTCTCTCTCTCTCTCTCTCTCTCATCCATCTTCCTGCATCTCCCTGTCACTCCCATCCTACTAATGAGCTGTAGGTTCTGACAGCTTTCCCGAGAGTGTTGCTGGGTAATATTTTTTATATATTCTTAGACCTGCGACACATAATAAGACTATGCCAAACAAAGTCTATTAGAATGCATATTATCTAACTCCATGAGCTAAACAGCAGTATTCATAATCTAGTCATGATCAGAGAGGGAGAGAGAGAGGGTGAAGTCGTGGCCTAAAAGGCAACGCAACCAACATGGACAGTTGATGCTGACCCCAACGCAACCAACATGGACAGTTGATGCTGACCCCAACGCAACCAACATGGACAGTTGATGCTGACCCCAACGCAACCAACATGGACAGTTGATGCTGACCCCAACGCAACCAACATGGACAGTTGATGCTGACCCCAACGCAACCAACATGGACAGTTGATGCTGACCCCAACGCAACCAACATGGACAGTTGATGCTGACCCCAACGCAACCAACATGGACAGTTGATGCTGACCCCAACGCAACCAACATGGACAGTTGATGCTGACCCCAACGCAACCAACATGGACAGTTTGAAAGATCAGTGTAGCAATACTACAACAGTCACTGCAAACAACTTTGAAATCAACAAAAATAGGGATCATAACTTATGACCAATGCTGGTAAACAAACCCTTTTTATACAAAACAACCCCAAACAAAGACAGCCATGTAACAATGGTTTCCTCCTAAGCCAATGTCACTAAAAAACATGAGAAATAAGAATAAGACATATGAAATACACAATAAAGTAACTAAGTAAGTAATCATACTATATACAGGAAATATTTAAAAAGTCAATTCCAATACCATATTTACATGTGTAGGAGCCTCGCCAAAGCAGGACAGGAACAAAAAGAAACAATGAATTGAAGACCCTTTTATAACCATATGACCTGTTTGTATTCAAAATCTGAGTTGTTGATCAATAGCAGAGACACTAAAAGTGAACTTCCAATCAAATCACAACAGCACCAATGCTTCGCAGAGGTGTGACAGAATGGGGATTGTTGAGAGCAACACAGATAATTCAGCATTCCTAAAAACAAAATAATCCTTATATACAGTGTTTTAAGAGTCATGTCAGGGGCTGGGCCGGCCCTACATACCAGATGCAGACTGGGACAAGAATTCGGCCTTGGCATTTTATCCACACCAGCCCACATCACTGCGCACACCGCCAACTCTTACATTTTTTTGTGCACTACATCATCCATTTCAGGATACGATATACGAATTTTGCAATTCGTGTGATGTTACAAATCCAATTTGTGCAATATGTTACAAATTTGTTGTGTTTAAGATCCCAGAGTGCGTCTTTAAGCCATGTTATAAAAGCCAAGCTAACAACTTAGGCTATATTTAAGCAAAAAGGCCCGAGGAGGTGTGGTATATTGCCAATATACCACGGCTTAGGGCTGTTCCTATGCACGACGCAATGCGGAGTGCCTGGACACTGCCCTTAGCCGTGGTATATGGACCATATATCACAAACCCCAGAGGAGCCTTATTGCTATTATAAACTGGTTACCAACATAATTACAGCAGCAAAAATATTTTTTTTTGTCATACCCATGGTATACGGTCTGATATATCATGGCTTTCAGCCAGTCAGAATTCAGGGCTCAAACCACCCAGTTTATAATGCAAATCAGTGCCTGTCATATGTGTTTGGGTTGACAATAAGACCATAATTGCTATATTTTACTGTAAAAATAGAGATGAATTACATACATATTTATGTCCATTAATATCATAGGCTAATTAATTTGTGGATTAACACCTGAGGAAGTGGAAACTCAAAACACATTAACTAGATCACTAACTATTAATATAATGCTCACTGCTTGTAGCCATGTATTCATCCAACAGTAAATGTAATGTCCTAAAAATGTTTTGCAGTTGTAGGCTACCTATCGGCCTATGCCCTCGCAATGGTCGCACAGATACAGGAGCAAAACAGACACTTTCATTACAGGAATCATGAGGACAATGCACTTTACTGTTTGACCAATTCAATTTAGCCATCCAACAAATAGGATGTTTTGAGGAAGGTGACAATTTAGAAAGTGCTCTCTTGGCTGATTTAATGATAGCGAGTCAGAGCAGGTCTCTCTGAGCATTTTACTTTCAATGTGAATTTGAGCGACCTCAGCTCAGCCAATCAGAAAGCCGGGCCGGCCCATTTTGGTAGGGGTGCCGGCCGGTTGCCCACTGAGCAGCCAAATGCTCATTGTAGATTACTATGACAACAGAGAAATTGCACAAAAATCTTTAAAATATATATATATCTTAACAGGCCCATGGCAGTGTATCCGGCAGTGTCTCAATCATTTTTAACCACTTCCTTGTGTCCTTTTCTCCATCGCTGATGTAGTAGGACATGCCAGGTGGCAGCGATACAGTAAAATTATATCAGTCAGTGGTGTTGAAAGAAATGAGAAGAGGATAGGAATATTTAAGAGTCTTGTTGAGACAAAGCCCATGTCTTACAACAACAAGATTTATCCCAAATGGCACTTTTGGTCCAAAGAAGTGCTATCACAAATAGGGTGTGATTTGAGACGCAGCCAGAGTTATTGGGAGGCCAGTCCAAAAGGGCAGGAGAGACCTACACAACACCTCTGGTGTCCTGAAAGAATGTGGCTAGGGTGAGTCTCGGTTCAGACCACACTGTCAGTCTGGCCTTGTGAACACAGATTTTAGTGTCTGTGCTCCAGCTGGGAGATTAAGATATTCCTATTGTTTCAGATGGCTTCGCTCATACAGCTAGTACTTTCTTAGGATGTTTTTGTTGTGTGAATAGTAACATTTCATTTCAATCATTTCCTGACGATTAGAACAAATACAGACTCTGAGCTGAAATGCAGGAATCTCCAGGGTGCATTGCCAGACTTTGAGTTTTGTTTGAAGTAAACTGCGTCTATGTCAGAGAACTCAACAGGTACAGGTCTAACCCTCTAGACCTCCACCCAACATTTCAGATGTTGTCTTATTAAATAAATCCATCTCTCTCTCTCTCTCTTTCTCTCTCGCTCCCCCTCTCTCCCCTTCTCACTCTTTCCCAGGCTGTGTTTGATGTGGACAAGACTAAAGGTCTGACACTGATCGAGGTGTGGGAGGGACTCACTCCAGAGGACATTAAGGCATGCACTGGAGCACACTTTGCGGTGAGTCATACAGGGACAGCCAGTCTGTCCACAGGGAATTTACTGACTGGCCACTTCAGGGTTGTGTTCAAAGCAGGACCAATGATTTGATTTGATTTAGCCAGCCAACTTTTCCATATCTACTCGTTCAAAAAATATAATCTCGAAACAGGCATGGAATTACATGATACTCTCACTAAATCCATATTTAACTTGAATCGTCTTCGTAAAACCAGAAAGCCAAGAGCGTTTATCAAAAGTAGTTGACTAAGCTATTGAGCATGCTCAGTGAAATAAAACCAGAAAACCACTGAGCATGCTCAGTGAAATATCATCAATAGTAACACAGATGTTTTCTCTCCTTTCAAAACTCTGTCTAATGTCCAACAGGTGTCTCCAAACTTGAGGTCCATGCAGCAGGTCTAGAATCTGGGGGGGGAGTGCGAGGAGAGGAGCTATGACTTGAAGGCTGTTTTAATCTCTCCGTATGTACGCTGGAAGGAACACAAGCTATGACCTCATCCTAATGTTACTGAACACCACGTCTGTACACTGAATCATAACATTACTGTAACGTCAATGAATGTAACATGTGAGATTCATAACGAATACTGAGGTTGAGTTATGATTTTGAACATATTGTGAGAATTGACTTGAAGGACTGGTGTCCCTGACATAACTCAAGAGGAACTGTCTATGTATTTAGTAATACTGTAATGTTTTAATCATAGGTTTTAATGCTATGTCAAAGTTTCTCCAAGACTTATAACACAAACAATTATGGACTGCATTTCATTCCAGAAAGTTGTGTCCTCCCTTCTGCACTTGTTCAAGCCCTTCCTTGGATGTGGATCAGCTGGTTTCCTTATAAGCAATAACTCCATCTACTTTCAGACATACTGCTTTCTCTGATTTAGTGAAATGGGAATGAATGGGAGAAGAAGGGTGGAGGCAACTTGATGGTATGAAACGCAGCCCTGCTGTGAAAACTGATATTATGTCGTTTTGAATTGCATTTGAGCCTCTACGTTTCATCCTCGTTTGGTGCTTAAGTTGAAGGTTACCCTCATGGAAACACACTCTTCATAAAATATATGGTTCGGGATATTTTAGCTACTTCAAAATATGAGGCCTTCCATTTTCTACCTGGACTTCTTCTGTGCCATGTATTTATATATCAAATTAAACTGTGTGTGTTACCTTGAGGTAAAAATATATTGGTGTCCATTTTCTGCACTGGTATTGACACTCAGAAGTACACAGTAGTAATATGTGGAATGTGTTCTTGCTTTTCCCTATCCCATCTTTTCACATACCAGCGGTTACTTCAAGGTTGTCTAGAGACAGTGGGCTGAACAGGTAGTATATTGTTGTAAGAGACCAGTACAGTATGCATAAAAATTCGACCATTCATTCCAATACAGTAGTTTAATTCAGTTCCGCTGTCAGCTAAATTATGTCAAGTGTATGATGATGAATACGCTCACGTTTCCAAATTCTTCAGAAATAATCTGCACTACTTCCTGAAGAACTTTGAGATGTACGACACCTCAAATCTTTCTTCCATCATTTCTGTGTGACAGTGAAGGAAGGAATTAAGCATTTTGAGAGTATTGGAACAAGGAGGTCTCTTCATGAGTTGAGCTCTGTATTATGGCACACACTGAATGAAGGCTCCATCCATCCTCAGAGACGCAAAGCTTTTCTGACCCAAACCCATCATATCGCTCATTATGTTCAGCCCCAACGTTCCCATTAGCCAGGTCTAACAGTATGTACCTCTGAGCAACTAAAGCAAATTAAGTCGACACACAGCAGGTTCGAGCTGCCATGCAGATGAGGGGCGTGCAATGACATTCTTGATTCGATTTGTCCACTTGAGAAAAGCGCAGGGTGCGGTTACCCTTGGGCTCTATGTAGCGGAAACTGGAGGGCTTCTTCACGCTTGGGTTCAAAGAGAATATAGAGGATGTATCATAAATTGGAAACGCATACATGTCAAATTGTTCTTGCGAATATGTTGTGAAATAGACTTGTTCATCAAGGGTAGACATTTCTAAATAGTAAATATATTTTGCTGCCAGACTAGACAAATCATATTATATTCAGTGAGGTTTATTTTTCAGCCTGGCAAAGTGTCAAATATCTCCACTGTTATGCATTCAAATAACTAATCCAGACAAGCGAGAAGTGAAAATCAATCGGTTAACAACGTGTCCTTTCCAAATGCTCTCCTCCAGAAGCGCTATTGTTTGGAAAGCGGAGTTGATCAATTCAGCACCACAGGTGTGGACAGTGCCACTAGCCTATACACGGATAGGCAAACGCAAGGCGTATGGATGCATTAGTGGAGAGCCAGACAGACATTCGCTGTTGTAGAATGGTACATGGGACTGATTATTGAATTAAGTTGAGTGGCTAGCTGGGCGCACCCTTATTTTAATGACTTCAAGAACTAATGGCTGAATACATCACTCGCCTGCCTTGAGACCATCCTAAAAGCACAACTTTATCGTAAACACAACTCTATCGACATATCCTATGAAAAATGGGTTCCCTATCTATGTGTGCACGCCATTCAGGGGGTGTGGTGTGAACTCACTCGCTCCCGGTCGCGCTGGTGTGTGTGTGGTGAGTGGAGCGAACGCAGCACAGAGAAAGCGCACTCAAAGCTCGCGCAGGCACCGGAAAGTGGGGATATAGTGCGCGGCGGCATGGCTTCGTCTCACGGGAAAAACGAACACCGGTTCGCCGACTGGATGGCGAATTTACCGGAGAGCATGCACAGCATCCCGCTTACCAACCTGGCCATTCCAGGTAAGAGTCACATCGTAGTTTGCACTGTTGCGTGTGTGGAAATGTTGGAAACCTTTTGTTGATCATGCAGTGAAATAATTTACTTCCATAGAAGATAGAAATCCAGATGTGTATGTTGTTGAACTGACGGCGAGTGACCTAGCCAGCCTACAGACAGTCTTCAGATGAATTATCGACACAGAATCCTCATATTCCGTGCAAAGGCTGTTCATTCCAGCTAAAGTTTATGCTGTAGCCTATCAGGGGTGGTCAACAGGTGGCCCGCGGGCCAAAACTGGTCCACAAGTGATTTATTTTTTGTCCTGAAGTTTTTACTAAATAATAATAATAATCTAGGATTTAAAGTTTGGGGTAAAAAAAAAACTAACATCACCTATAATTCAGCAAAAGTGTAGTTTAATTTAGGAAGTCTGTTCTCAAGTATTCACACAAATATATATATTTTTATATGCGTTCATGTCTCAATGTAATCAAGGTATGAAATTGTATTTTAAAATAACAACAATCTCTTTTTGGGCTTAGTTGTGGTCAATTTGCAGCGTACACATTATTATAGTTATTTTCTGGTCACCCAACCATTCGCTCCGACATAAATCGCCCTCTGGCTGGATCTAGTTGCCTATCTCTGGCCTATAGGCTACAGTAGTCTCTCGAGATGGCACCTGTTGTGGGAAGGCGAGACCTATGTGTAGGTGCAACACTAGTCCATTGCCCTATTCGGTAGCACAAAGGATCCATCATCAAAGAAATAGGCTACAGTTTAGCTGGTTAGGGCTCGATAGGCTATATGCCAAAAGCAGAAACGTGTCTCTAGGTCTCTATCGGCTTGATTTAATTCAAATCTCCTTGAGGGAGGGGCATGAATGATCTTACAAAAAGCTTGCAAATTGCTAATTCAAATGAATACACTAAAATGTAATTTACACAGGTGGCCCATTGTGCCCCTTTAAATATGTTGTAATATATATATAAGTGAATCTAGTCACTTTTTTTGGCAGGCTATGTGTTATCGATGTGATTTTTGGCGGTGCGCATTAGCCTAAACGGGGCATATAGTTCAGGGTTCATTGCATTGCAACCAGGACAGCCCATGTGCCTCTAATGAGCCTAACCCACCGTCACATAATACTACAAGTGTGAATTGTTTAACAATGACCTCTAAATCCCTATTCAAAGGGTTTGAAAGTTTAGACGGGCCACTCGGGTCTGTGTTTGCAGACTCAAGACATCTATACCCCCATTCAAAGACCTTATTTCCTTCCTTGAAGAAACCAGTGATATGACATGATCGGACTGGTCAAACCTCAATAGCAAAACGTGCATACAACCTGTCTAGTTCACATCAGATCCTCTGCGATCCCTTCTAGGAACGAAGGTTAGAAAAGTTGTATGTTGGCAGTGTTGGAACGGTCCATTGTCTTGACATCAGCGTCTAAAAGTGGTACCAGCTGTTTGGAGGTTTCGGCCAATCATGCGGCGGGTCTCCTGAGACGGCAACTCTGATTGGAGGTCTGGAATTCACTCTTGTGAAATGGCCAATTAACATCTGGCTAATTCTAGTGATTAGCTTCATCCACTGGCTACACACATGCAGGCAGGTGGCGCACAAAGCTGTGTTTCTCAGATCTATTGTGGGAAACTAAAGAGGTGTGGCATGGCATACTCCACTGCTCTCAATGGGGAACACACACAATTCAGCAGGGTATTTTTGGGATGTGACTTTCGATTAAGCATCGACTGCGTGATATTGAAAGACTGGGAAATGAAAACTACAGGATATCGCCATGGAGCCAAGAGGTCTAGTTAAGTCACGCACAACACCTGCATTTGCACCTGCCTTTCCCTTCTCATAGGCAAGCCTGGAGAAGCAGCATGCTCACTATAACCCACTGTAATTAACCATGATTATTCCTAATTTGCCCAGTTGCTCCAAGCATCTTAAACTGGTGTGTAGCCTATGCACTCCATTTGGACACAGGCTACTGTAAAACTCTTCTGTCTCCTCCAATGTCCCTGAAACCAGAATCAGCCACATAAGCCATTCACTTATTGATTTCTCCTGACGTGTGTGTGCGTGCGTGTGCGTTCCTTGCCAGAAGTCAATTTCCTCCTACAGTTTTTGGTGCCAAACCTGGTGGCTGCTGATTTGGTTGAGGATGTTTCGGAGAGGCAGCAGCTATATGTGTTACTGCTGCAGGGTTAGAGCATTATAGCACAGGCTTCTCTTCTTCAGCGAAAGAGAGTGAAGCGCTGAACCAGCTGAAGAGAGGAACGAATGGGAGGATGAATGTGATCATTTCATCCACAAGTACAGTCCTCTTCGCCAGAGGATTTATACTTCTAATTCGACATTTATAATGCCTGGGGATGGGGATCCATTGAAGTGTTTCTGCATTTAACAGAGGCGCTACGCTGTTACCCACCCCCAAAAATTGCCTAGAGCACAATCAGACTGGCACCCAGCCTAGGATGTAGACTTTGCAATTCAAATTGTGTAAACACTGTGAGACAGTGGCCCGATTGCATTTTTGTATGGTGCTACAGTATTATGTGTTACTGCAGGTTGATCTAAGTGTTACTGTAAATGGATACCACATTGAGTCTTAGCTGATCCCCTTGTCAACACAATCTGCAAAGAGTGAGGTGGCGATTCTGAACAGCTCTTTCCCTTATAGTGTTGGGTAGGCCAGATGGAGTATAAAGTTACCTCTAGTCTAGTAGACACTGAACTAAGGACAGTTTTTTTGTATTTCCCCCCCTAATGAAAAAGGTTATCTGTGGCTACAGTTGATTTGTCCCTGGAACAGATCTTAACACTCCCAGTGCCGCCACCTCCTCCTCCTTCTTCAGATGCAGACACACATACTCTCTCTCTTTCTCTCTCTCGGGAACAGCCTAAGTAGACCATATATACACAAGGCTGTGTGCACTTTTCCCCCCTTAGTCTTTCCATCCCTCATTCCCAGTGTTGCCCTCTCATCTCACCTACAGGAGGTTAGGCTACCCAGGCATTAAATTGGGCTCTTACAGGTGACAGAGCTGCTCTCAAATAACTTAAACTCCTGATACTGTTTATCTGTGTATCCAGAGGTGGTGAAACTCATTTTCACACCAGATGAACGACATCAACATTTGGCTAGCCCAGTATTATTCTTAGGGATTCCCAAGAGTCAACGCATTGGCTACTGCAGACATCAACCCTGCCCTGGTTAAACCCCATAGATACACACGCCATACTGTGGTTGTTTGTCATGTCAGCTGGTACAGGAAATGGATGCAGCTTGACATAATGAGAACGTCTGTGTGTTTGCCCTGCAGGTGACACTGGCCTCCCCCTGCTCTGACTCTTCTCTGGCTCTAGCTGTTCCATACAGCTGAACCGGCGCCAGCCTCCACCCTGACCAACAGAGGTCATGAACATAAACTAGAGCAACAAATAGAACAGATAAGAGAAGGAAAAGGTTGAGAGGTTCTAGAAGAAAATAGGAGACAGATGAACTACAAAGGCTGTGTTGTCAGCATAAAACAGGCTTTCTGTATACTACTGAGTCAGTGTGTGTGTGTGTGTGTGTGTGTGTGTGTGTGTGTGTGTGTGCGTGCGTGCGTGCGTGCGTGCGTGCGTGTGTGTGTGTTTGGTTTAACTGTATATAGATAGTAAAACAAGGAAAATTCGAACAAGTGGGGACATTTCACTGGTTCCCACAAGGAAAAATACTATTTTAGGGTTATAATTAAGGTTAGGGGTTAAGGTTATGGTTAGGGTTAGGTTTAGGGTTAGGAAAAATAAGATTTTGAATGAGAATCAATTGTTTGGTCCCCACAAGGATAGTAAAATAAGCGTGTGTGTGTGTGTGTGTGTAATCAAGCTTTTTATGAGTGTATCTAAAGTCATGACCTTGTTTGCATTATTCTACACCAACATCTTCTGCAGGAGAGCTTGGGACTATAAGGCTCTATCTGTGTCACGGCCTGACCTTAGATTGCCGTTTATTTTATCTTTTTTGGGTTAGGGTCAGGGTGTGATGTGGGGTGGGCATTCTATGCCTTTTATGTTTTCTATTTCTTTGTGTTGAGCCGAGTATGGTTCCTAATCAGAAGCAGCTGTTTATCGTTGTCTCTGATTAGGAATCATACTTAGGCAGCCCTTTTTTCCACCTTTAGTTGTGGGATCTTGTTTTTGTACAGCTCAGTATAGCCTGCAGAACGTGACGTTCATTTTTCCGTTGTCTGTTATTTTGATTTAGTGTTCTGAGTTTATATAAATAAATTGAACATGAGCACTTACCACGCTCCACCTTGGTCTACTCATTACGACGAGCGTCACAGAAGATCCCACCACAAAAGGAGCAAGCAGCGTGGTCAGGACAACTGGACATGGGAGGAGATTCTGGACGGGAAACGACCCTGGAGTCAGGCTGGGGAGTATCGCTGCCCGAGTGAAGAGATTGAGGCAGCAAGAGCAGAGCGACGTTATTACGAGGCACTATACCAACCACGAGGCAAGTGCGAGAGGCAGCCCAAAAAATACCAACCACGAGGCAAGTGCGAGAGGCAGCCCCAAAAAACATTTTTTTGGGGGGGGGGCACACAGGGAGATTGGCAGAGTCAGGTTGGAGACCTGAGCCAACTTCCCGTGCTTACCGTGGGGAGCGAGTGACCGAGCAAGCACCGTGTTATGCGGGGATGCGCAGTGTGTCGCCAGTGTGCAGCTACAGCCCGGTGCGCTCGGTGCAAGCTTCCCGCAGTTGCTGTGCTAGAGTTGGCATTCAGCCATGAAGGATTGTGCCGGCTCAGCGTTCCTGGTCTCCGGTGCGTCTCTTCGGCCCAGGTTATCCTGCGCCAGCTCTACGCACGGTACCCCCAGTTGGCCAGCACAAACCTGTGCGACCTGTTCCAACGCCCCGCCCTTGCCGGACTACGGGGGGTATCCAGCCAGGACGGGTTGTGCCAGTCATAAGCTCCAGACCTCCAGTGCGCCTCCACGGCCCAGTATATCCTGCGCCAGTTCTACGCACAGTGTCGCCAGTGCGCCTGCACAGCCCAGTTCGTCCTGTGCCAGCGACCCGCCCTTGCCGGACTAAAGGAAGTATCCAGCCAGGACAGGTTGTGCCAGTCATAAGCTCCAGACCTCCAGTGCGCCTCCAAGGCCCAGTATACCCTGTGCCTGCTCTGCGCACCCGTCCTCCAGCGACGTTCCCTAGTCCAGAACTCTCAGCGACGTTCCCCAGTCCGGAGCCTCCAGCGACGTTCCCTAGTCCGGTGAGACCTATTCTGGCTCTACGTACGAAGCCTCCAGTGATGATCCATGGCCCGGAGCCTGTAGAGATGATCCATGGCACGAAGCCTCCAGTGATAATCCATGGCCCAGAGCCTCCAGTGATGATCCATGGCACAAAGCCTCCAGTGGTGATCCATGGCACGGAGGCTGCAGTGATGATCCATGGCACGGAGCCTGTAGCGACGGTCCCCAGCCCGGAACCTCCTGAGACGGCCTACAGTCCGGATCCTCCTGAGACGGCCTACAGTCCGGAACCTCCTGAGACGGCCTACAGTCCGGAACCTCCTGAGATGGCCTGCAGCCCAGAGTCTTCAGCAGTGGCCTGCAGCCCAGAGTCTTCAGCGGCGGTCTGCAGCCCAGAGTCTTCAGCAGCGGTCTGCAGTCCAGAACCTCCAGCGGGGGTTTCCAGTTCTGAGCGGAGATTATCCACGGTCTGGTTCCTCCGGAGACACAAAAGTGGAGGGATCAGTGGGCGGAGTGGGGGCTACACCCCGAACCAGAGCCGCCGCCAAGAGTAGATGCCCACCCGGACCCTCCCCTATAGGTTCAGGTTTGCGGCCGGGAGTCCGTACCTTTGGGGGGGGGGTACTGTCACGCCCTGACCTTAGATTGCCGTTTCTTTGATCTTTTGGGGGTTAGGTCAGGGTGTGATGTGGGATGGGCATTCTATGCCTTTCTATATTTTCTATTTCTTTGTGTTGAGCCAAGTATGGTTCCTAATCAGAGGCAGCTGTTTATCGTTGTCTCTGATTAGGAATCATACTTAGGCAGCCCTTTTTCCACCTTTAGTTGTGAGATCTTGTTTTTGTACAGCTCAGTATAGCCTGCAGAACGTGACGTTCGTTTTTCCGTTGTCTGTTATTTTGATTTAGTGTTCTGAGTTTATATAAATAAATTGAACATGAGCACTTACCACGCTACACCTTGGTCTACTCATTACGACGAGCGTCACAATCTGCATTTTTCTCAAAATGTTGTTATTGACAAAGCCTTGTTATGTTCAATTTTCTCCTCCTTTATAATACTATAAATACAAGATAAAATTGCGAACACCATTCAAACCAATGAGGGCTCGGAACTTTAAAACCAATTATATCAGAATCATATTTTTGCAGATAGAAGCTTGTAGTCCCAAGCTCTCTAATTGAGAAAGTCAATACTGTATGTTCATCATATATGCATGATGCAATTATTAGCTCTGCCACACAGACAGCCAGGGTACTTTTTCTGGGTGTTGCCAATGAGTGTAATACACTCTTAGTAAGACTGCACCTTGGAGAAGTGAATAGGCTTTCCAGTGACTAATGTCAAACAGTAAAGACTTGGAGGGAATGGGTAGCACACTTCAGGAGAATCTGAAGTGTATCACCGGATGAAAGACATTTGTCTTACTAGGCCAGGGGTGAACTGAAGCTATAGATCTTCTGGGGGGGGGGGGGGTTCTCTAAACCCACTGATACACCAGCAGGTCAGGCCTGGAATTCATTCTCAATCCATGTCAATTATTTTTTCAAATGGGCAATCTATTTACCCCAGCCGGCTAGCCTGACTACCCATCCACATCGCTCCGGCCAAGCGCCACGCCCACTAGCTTGGAGTGATCGATAGAGCAGCAGAATTAAATTCAGCATGAGTCGTCACGGCAGGCAACCAGCCAGCCCCCTGAGACAAGTTAAAACAAAACCATTGAAAAACAGCATCCTCTGCTTCTGAAATGGACCTTGGCACAGGATTAATCTGGTAATCTGACAATCCATCTATCCATACATTGCTTTATCCATCTATCCATTCATCCAGCCCTTTGTCCATTCTCTCATCCACCACTTGAGCTCCAGGGGAGGGAGGATATACTGCCTAAGAGGAACATAAACAGTGGGTATCGAGGAGATTTGAGGACATGAAATTGCACAAGTTAAATGTCAGTCTGTCATTTAACATAGTTTTACTGAACAAGGCTATATTGATACCTCATTGTTGAATGCAGAACAAATCAGGTAGCCATGCTAGTACTCTGCTGGCAGTTAATTGAGTTTACAGCAGAAAGAAGTTTATCTTGTTGCCAAAAACAAAATTGTGCACACCAGTCTTTAGCTGCACACTGTGTCCACAATGACTCTGGTACCAAAGACGGGATAAGAGTAAGAACATGGGAAGAAAGAGATCATTTGATAGAGGGAATGGATAGGAGGGCCGAAGAGGGAGGTTGATGAGGGACCACTGTGGGAAGAGAGGAAAATGGGTTTGAGAGAGACTGACAAAAAGGGAGGGAGAGGTAGGAAAGAGATGGATAGAGAGAGAGGGTCAGACAGAAGCAAAGGAGAAGGGATGGAATAGGAGAGGAATGAAGAACGGAGTAGAGAAAGTGAGGGGAAGCAGGCTCCTCTCCTGTGCCCTGAGGGGAGTTAGGAGTTAGTGAAAAAGTGAGCGGACTGAGCAGTAATGCTATGTGATGAAACAAGAGTATTAGCAAATATTTGTGTTATTATGTTGACAAGCTAGTAGATGGAGCGCTCTAACAATGGAAATACATGTCCTCAAAGATGGAAGGCAGGTGGGAGGAGGCAAGATCAGTAGGGACCATTCCAGCCAATGAGAGGGCAGATAGTGAACAACAGGCACAACGCTGATGTAAAGTATTTTTTTTTTTTCAAAGTTTCCAAAATGCCACGTGAGTCCACGTATATCAGTCCATTCATAACAACCTCAACATTACAAAACTTCTATTTGTTCAAATAAGCCTCACGTAGCATATTAGCAATTACATTTTTTGGTGGCCAAATTCGACACTCATTGCCCTCCACACAAGAATTCCTCACTTTGTAGTCTTATTTTCGTGGACAGATTTTGGGTGATTTTAGAGCCTTTAATGTCCAACAACGAAAATGATATAAAAAACAAAAACACAAATCACCTATTGGGGAACACTGCAGTAGAGTATCGCAATATTATTTTTGATGATTTTATATCAATACTGTGACTCAAAGTATCGATTTGTAAAAATGTAAAAAAAAACATATATACAGTGCATTCGGAAAGTATTCAGACCCCTTGACTTTTTCCACATTTTGTCACGTTACAGCCTTATTCTAAAATTGATTAAATACAACATTTCCTCCTCAATCTACACACAATTTAGAATTTAGGTATTTAGAAATGGTTGAACATTGAGCTCTGGTGCATCCTGTTTCCATTGATTATCCTTGAGATGTTTTTACAACTTGATTGGAGTTCAACTGAGGTAAATTCAAATGATTGGACATGATTTGGAAAGGCACACACCTGTCAATATAAGGTCCCACAGTTGACTGTGCATGTCAGAGCAAAAACCAAGCCATGAGGTCTAATGAATTGTCCGTTGAGCTCCGTGACAGGAATGTGTTGAGGCACAGATCTGGGGAAGGATACCAACAAATGTCTGCAGTAATGAAGGTCCCCAAGAACACAGTGACATCCATCATTCTTAAATGGAAGAAGTTTGGAACCACCAAGACTCTTCCTAGAGCTGGCCGCCTGGCCAAACTGAGCAATCGGGGGAGAAGGGCCTTGGTCAGGGAGGTGACCAAGAACCCGATGGTGACTCTGACAGAGCTCCAGAGTTCCTCTGTGGAGATGGGAGAAACTTCCAGAAGGACAACCATCTCTGCAACATTCCACCAATCAGGCCTTTATGGTAGTGGCCAGACAGAAGCCACTCCTTAGTAAAAGGCACACGACAGCCCGCTTGGAGTTTGCCAAAAGGCACATAAAGGACCCTCAGACCATGAGAAACAAGACTCTCTAGTCTGATGAAACCAAGATTGAACTCTTTGGCCAGAATGCCAAGCGTCAGGTCTAGAGGAAACCTGGCACCATCCCTACGGTGAAACATGGTGGTGGCAGCATCATGCTGTGGGGATGTTTTTCAGCGGCAGGGAGTGGGAGACTAGTCAGGATTGAGGGAAAGATGAACGGGGCAAAGTACAGAGAGATACTTGATCAAAACCTGGTCCAGAGCACTTAGGACCTTGGACTGGGGCGAAGGTTCACCTTCCAACAGGACAACAACACTAAGCACACAGCCAAGACAACGCAGGAGTGGCTTAGGGACAATTCTCCGAACGTTCTTGAGTGGCCCATCCAGAGCCCAGACTTGAACCTGATCAAACATCTCTGGAGAGACCTGAAAATAGGTGTGCGGTTCCAATCCAACTAGACAGAGCTTGAGAGGATCTGCAGAAAGTAATGGAAGAAACTCCCCAAATACAGGTGTGCCAAGCTTGTAGCGTCATACCCAAGAAGACTAGAGTTTGTAATCGCTGTCAAAGGTGCTTCAACAAAGTAAAGGGTCTGAATACTTATGTAATATTTCAGTTTTTTATTTGTAATATATTTGCAAAAATTTGAAGTGTCATTATTGTGTGTAGATTGAGGGGGAAAAAACAATTGAATCCAATTTAGAATAAGGCTCTAACGTAACAATGTGGAAAAAAATTACGGGTCAGAATACTTTCTGAATGCACTGTATATATTTATATATATATATATATATATATATATGTACACTTAGTTTAGAAAACATTAGGAAAACCTTCCGAATATTGAGTAACACCCCCTTTAGGCCTCAGAACAGCCTTAATTCGTCGGATTTCAAGGTGTCCAAAGCGTTCCACAGGGATACTGGTCCACTATGTTATAAATGGCACCGGAAGAAATAGCAGCAGTTTTACGGGCGCCCAACCAATTGTGCTATTATGTGTTTTTTCTCATGTTATTTGTTATTTTGTACATAATGTTTCTGCTATCGTATCTTACGGCAAAAAAAAGAGCTTCTGGATATCAGGACAGCGATCATTCACCTTGGATTAGACAAAGATTTTTTCTACAACAAGGAGGACGCACAGGACATTCTCCAAACACCCGACAGAGCCGACATCCCCGTTATTTGCAAGAGGAAGCGACACAGGTACAGAGGACAAAGAGCCGGATGCCCTGTCAGGACCCATAGAAGGCGAGTTTTGAAAGCTGCCGTTACCGTCAATACTACACGCCAACGTGCAATCATTGGACAATAAATTAGATGAGGTACGATCACTAATATCCTACGAACGGGACATCAAAAACTGTAATATCCTATGTTTCACGGAATCGGGGTTGAATGACCACATGGATATTCAGCTAGCGAGATATACGCTGCACAGGCTAGATAGAACAGCACACTCCGGTAAGACGGACGGACGGGGGGGGGGGGCATTCTGTGCATATTTGTAAACAACAGCTGGTGCACAAAATCTAAGGAAGTCTCTAGATTTTGCTCGCCTAAAATAGAGTATATTATGATAAATTGCAGGCCACACCACTTGCCTAAAGAGTTTTCAGCTACTTTTCGTGGCTGTTTATTTACCACCACAGACAGATGCTGGCACTAAGACTGCACTCAGTCAGCTGTATAAGGAAATAAGCAAACAGGAAACCACTCACCCAGAGGCGGCGCTCCTAGTGGCCGAAGACTTTAATGCAGGGAAACTTAAATCAGTTCTACCAAATTTATATCAACATGTTAAGTGTGCTAACAGAGGGGAAAAAATTCTAGATCACCTGTACTCCACATACAGAGACGCATACAAAGCTCTCCCTCGCCTTCCATTTGGTAAATCCGACCACAACTCTATCCTCCTGATTCCTGCTTACAAGCAAAAATTAAAGCAGGAAGCAACAATGACTCGGTCTATAAAAAAGTCGTCAGATGAAGCAGATGCTAAACTACAGGACTGTTTTGCTATTACAGACTGGAACATGTTCCGGGATTCTTCCGATGGCATTGAGAAGTACACCACATCAGTCACTGGCTTTATCAATAAGTGCATCGATAACATTGTCCCCACAGTGACTTTAAGTACACACCCCAACCAGAAGCCATGGATTACAGGCAACATTCGCACTAAGCTAAAGGGTAAAGCTGCTGCTTTCAAGGTGGGGGACTCTAACCCGGAAGCTTACAAGAAATCTTGCTATGCCCTCCGACGAACCATCAAACAGGCAAAGCGTCAATACAGGGCTAAGATTGAATCATACTACACCGGCTCCGACGCTCGTCTTATGTGGCAGGGCTTGCAAACTATTACAGACTACAAAGGGAAGCACAGCCGCGAGCTGCCCAGTGACACGAGCCTACCAGATGAGCTAAATCACTTCTATGCTCGCTTCGAGGCAAGCAACACTGAGGCATGCATGAGAGCATCAGCTGTTCCGGACGACTGTGTGAACACGCTGTCCGTAGCCCACGTGAGTAAGACCTTTAAACAGGTCAACATACACAAGGCTGCGGGGCCAGACGGATTACCAGGACGTGTGCTCCGGGCATGTGCTGACCAACTGGCAGGTGTCTTCACTGACATTTTCAACATGTCCCTGATTGAGTCTGTAATACCAACATGTTTCAAGCAGACCATCATAGTCCCTGTGCCGAAGAACACAAAGGCAACCTGCCTAAATGACTACAGACCCATAGTACTCACGTCCATAGCCATGGAGTGTTTTGAAAGGTTGGTAATGGCTCACATCAACACCATTATCCCAGAAACCCTAGACCCACTCCAATTGGCATACCGCCCCAACAGATCCACAGATGATGCAATCTCTATTGCACTCCACACTGCCCTTTCCCACCTGGACAAAAATAACACTTATGTGAGAATGCTATTCATTGACTACAGCTCAGCGTTCAACACCATAGTACCCTCAAAGCTCATCACTTAGCCAAGGATCCTGGGACTAAACACCTCCCTCTGCAACTGGATCCTGGACTTCCTGATGGGCTACCTCAGGTGGTGAGGGTAGGTAGCAACACATCTGCCACGCTGATCCTCAACACTGGAGCTCCCCAGGGGTGCGTGCTCAGTCCCCTCCTGTACTCCCTGTTCACCCACGACTGCATGGCCAGGCACGACTCCAACACCATCATTAAGTTTGCAGACTATACAACAGTGGTAGGCCTGATCAACGACGAGACAGCCTATACGGAGGAGGTCAGAGACCTGGCCGGGTGGTGCCAGAATAACAACCTATAACCTCAACGTAACGAAGACTAAGGAGATGATTGTGGACTACTGGAAAAGGAGGACCGAGCACGCCTCCATTCTCATCGATGGGGCTGCAGTGGAGCAGGTTGAGAGTTTCAAGTTCCTTGGTGTCCACATCAACAACAAACTAGAATGGTCCAAACACACCAAGACAGTCGTGAAGAGGGCACGACAAAGCCTATTCCCCCTCAGGAAACTAAAAAGATTTGGCATGGGTCCTGAGATCCTCAAAAGGTTCTACAGCTGCAACATCGAGAGCATCCTGACTGGTTGCGTCACTGCCTGGTATGGCAATTGCTTGGCCTCTGACCGCATGGCACTACAGAGGGTAGTGCGTACTGCCCAGTACATCACTGGAGCTAAGCTGCCTGCCATCCAGGACCTCTACACCAGGCGGTGTCAGAGGAAGGCCCTAACATTGTCAAAGACCCCAGCCACCCCAGTCATAGACTGTTCTCTCTACTACCGCATGGCAAGCCATAAGACTCATGAACAGGTAATCAAATGGCTACCCGGACTATTTGCATTGTGCGCACCCCCCAACCCCTCTTTTTACACTGCTGCTACTCTCTGTTTATCATATATGCATAGTCACTTTAACTGTACATTCATGTACGTACTACCTCAATTGGGCCAACCAACCAGTGCTCCCGCACGTTGGCTAACCGGGCTATCTGCATTGTGTCCCACCACCCACCACCCGCCAACCCCTCTTTTATGCTACTGCTACTCTCTGTTCGTCATATATGCATAGTCACTTTAACCATATCTACATGTACATACTACCTCAATCAGCCTGACTAACCGGTGTCTGTATGTAGCCTCGCTACTTTTATAGCCTCGCTACTGTATATAGCCTCGCTACTGTATATAGCCTGTCTTTTTACTGTTGTTTTATTTCTTTACTTACCTATTGTTTTCCTAATACCTTTTTTGCACTATTGGTTAGAGCCTGTAAGTAAGCATTTCACTGTAAGGTCTACACCTGTTGTATTCGGCGCACGTGACAAATTAACTTTGATGTTGACTCCATCGCTTCACACAGTTGTATCAAGTTGTCAGGATGTCCTTTTGGTGGTGGACCATTCTTGATACACATGGGAAACTGTTGAGTGTGAAAAACCCAGCAGCCTTGCAGTTCTTGACACACTCAAAATGGCACTTAAATCTGTTGTCTTGCCCATTCACCCTCTGAATGGCACATATACACAATCCATGTCTCAGTTGTCTGAAGGCTTAAAAATCCTTCTTTAACCAGTCTCCTCCCCTTCATCTATGACAGTGTTTCCCATACTCGGTCCTCAGGACCTCAAGAAGTGCACGTTTAGTTTTTTTGCCCTAACACTACACAGCTGATTCAAATTATTAAAGCTTGATGATTAGTTGATTCTTTTAATCAGGTGTGTAGTGCTAGGGCAAAACCAAAAATGTGCACCCTTGGAGTCCAGAGGACCGAATTTTGAAAACCCTGTATTTAACATCAAGTGTATTTAACATCAATAAGGGATCATAGCTTTCACCTGGATTCACCTGGTCAGTCTATGTCATGGAAAGAACAGGTGTTTCTAATGTAGTTCTAATTAATTAATTTGCTGGATAGTTAACGTTAGTCAGCACTATAGTTGGCTGTACCTGCGCCAAAACTCTGGTATTTTTTATCCTATAGCTTGTTCTTCATCTTCTTTTTTATGTTTTAAATGTTGAGCCATGTTTTGGACACTTATCTCAAACTTGTTTTCTTATGGCTCTCTCTTGTCCCTCTTCAGTAGACATAGTAAGCAATAAAATTGCAATAAATATAGAATCGTGATACATATAGAATCGCAATACATATTGTATCGGCACCTAAGTATTGTGATAATATCGTATTGTGAGGTCCCTGGCAATTCCCTGCCCTACTCTCTAACGGACATCATCCTGTCCTCTGTGTTCATTCCTCCAGCTCTCCTCCCACTCCAGCTTCCAATGGCCTTTGACTTCCTATGGTTGTAGTAAGCAGGGGCGCAACTTTCACTGGGGATGGGGGGGGACATGCCCTCCCACATTCTGAAATTGCATTTTTGCCCCCCACCCCCAGTTTTATCATTGGAATGGCAGGCTGGTAGTAAGCATCTGTATCAGATGGATGCAGATGTCAGTATATCACATCACCCTTTAAAGAAAACATGAACCTAAACCATAAGAAATACATTTTCAATTACAATTTTATAATTGCACTTTATTTGATATTGTTCCCTCTGTTTAAAACAGGTAGAACTACTTACTTTAAACTTGTTGCGAACATTTTGTAGATCTGGCCCTATCATGGGGAAAGACAGAGCAATGACATGCAACAAAAACAACAACAAATCTCTGTTACTAATCTCCTTCATTAAGCCTTTCAATTGGGGAGAGCGAGGGATTTGTTTGTTTATTTGTGTAATTGCCTCATCCCTAATGCATCACTCTAGTGCTGTAATTCACAAACAGAGGACTGTCAAAGTCATTTATTGTTATCTTCAAGGTTACACTTTTTGTGGTGTTACAGATGAACTAGCTAAATAAGATACAACCAGAGGCCATAGGGCAGGGTTCCCCAAATGGCGGCCTGTGGACCCAAGTTTTTTATAATAAATTATTAATTATATTTTATTGTTGGACATACGACTGTAAAGACAGCAGCAAATCAGAAAAGTGAATTTGGAAATCTGTTCAAAAGTATTCCCGTGCATAATAGAGAGATATGTGATCGTTTACAAATGTAAGCAAGGTTTGAAATGATTATGTTTTGGTCAAATATTACATCTGTTCGGGCTTCTTGCAGTCAATTTGCAGTCTGAAAATGATTTGTAATTATGTTCTGGCTCCTGACCATCCGTTCAAGAAAGAATCGGCCCGCAGCCGGATCTAGTTGATGATCCCTGCCAGGGCATGATGACCTCCGTCTTCTGTTTAACTAATGAGACTAGTGTTGATATCCGACCTGAACATTTTTACCATCAGCTTACAGGAGTGGTCAGCAGGTGGAGAGGCAGGGAATCCATTTTGTTTCATGAGATGAACAGCGGTGATATTTAGAGCACGTCTCTCCACCAATGCTCAATGGTCTCCGTGACCCCGATTGATTTTTTGATTAATGTGATTTAATTTAATTCTAATTTGACATACAGCTAGTCTGACCTTCTAGGCTTAATGAAAAGCATGTTGTTCATTACACATTTTATTTCCACAGCCTTAAATTGATTAATGGATTAGTTTTGATGGATTGCTTTTCTCTCTCGTTATCATCACACAGTACCGAGAGTCGAGAGATAAACGCAGCTGTAATTTCCAGTGTGTTGATAAGCCATCGTCTCTCACGTAGCTTCTCCCTCCCCCAGGATGTGTTACTGAATTCATTGGTCATACAAGGTAGAGCTGACATTTCATGTCGAAGTGTTGAACGGTAACTTGGGATTACAGAAGCGATGTGTAGGTACCATTTTGTTTTGCACACCTTTTAAACTACATGCACCATCTGTGAACACTGACTCACTCCATAAAATACCTTTGATAAGCCAATAGGGATGTGGCCAGAACATCTCTATAAAAGCTACAGGTGTATTTGACACACAGGAGCTTGGTGGCAACATAATTGGGCAGGATAGGCTCGTGGTAATGGCTGGAACAGAATGGGTGGAATGATGTCAAATACATCAAACACATGGTTTCCAAAGTGTCCTTTTATGTTTCTGTACAAATACACCTGTAACCTTTATAGAAATGTCCTGACAATATTCATCTGTTGGTCCAATAGATAAATGATTCGGTACAATAATGTGAGCTCAGCTCCATGCCTCGAGACGGGTGAATGTGGAGGCTGTTGAGGGGAGGACGGCTCATAATAATGGCTGGAACGGAGCAAATGGAATCAAACACATGGAAACCAGCCATTATTATGAGCCGTCCTCCCCTCAACAGCCTCCACTGATTTGACAGAAGAGGGCTCTTTCACCCGTCTCGAGGCATGGAGCTGAGCTCACATTATTGTACCGAATCATTTATCTATTGGACCAACAGATGAATATTGTCAGGACATTTCTATAGAGGTTACAGGTGTATTTGTACAGAAACATAAAAGGACACTTTACCCAAAAGGCATACTGCTGTCTCTATTATACTCCAAGGCCTTGTGTTGGAGCAGAGAATATTGCTTTATGTGAACATTTATGTGAGTCTTAGAAGGATGCCGACTGTATGGTTGATGTGCAGTCAAGCGAGTGTCCATGTCTGACTGTCTGTGTAGGGTGAAGGCTTCTCTCTGTGTTCTGTGACCGTGCTGTTATGTTTGCTGTGAAGCCCCTGGGAGTTATTGTTGTGCGTTCCTTTTGACTCACCGCAGATGTCCTATGGGGGCCAGCGTACGTTGGCGAAAGAGTTGTTGTTATGCTAGCTCACGAACGTGAGGATGTTGGAGTTGTAGCTAATAAAACTGAGCCGTTTATAAATGACTATGTCTTGTTCTTCCTACATAACATCGGTGATGATAACACATGCGGTTTGTTTGCCTGTGGAGAAGTTGTCATCAAGTTGTCAAGCTCAGTGATGTTCAAGCTACAGTGATCGTCTCAATTGTGGTGAAGCTCAGTGATGTTCAAGCTACAGTGATCGTCTCAATTGTGGTTATGGAAACTATTTGGGCTTTGTAACCGAATGGAAGAAGTGTAGTGTGGTCAGCCCTGTAGTGTGGTCAGCCCTGTAGTGTGGTCAGCCCTGTAGTGTGGGTTTGCCCTGTAGTGGGAGAGGAGAGGAGAGGGAAGGGAGAGGAGAGGAGAGGAGAGGAAAGAAGGGGGAAAGGGAGAGGAAGGGAGGAGGAGGGGAGAGGGATAGGAAAGGGAGAAGAGAGGAGGAGGGGGAGAGGACAGGGAGAGGGAGGGAGCGAGAGGAGGGGAGAGGCAAGGGAGAGGGGATGGAGAGGCAGGCGAGAGGAGAGGAGGGGGAGACAGAGAGGAGAGCGTCTCAGGGCTGACTATAATTAGAGAGTTGACTTCTCTGTTTAGACAGGAGGACAGGGAGAGAGGACACTACTCACTCCTCTCAACCCACTGGCATTGTTCTATTATCACTGAGATACTGTTCTTCACTTTGTATGGGCCTCAAGTCAAGTCACAACTGTCTCTATACACACACAAATGCTAACACACATTTTCCTCCGCTCAGCCATAACCCATTCCCTATATTGTGCTGCCTGCCTGCCTCCGGAGGACCTGTTCCTCTCCCCCGTTGACCACCTCCTCCCTCTGCTCAAGTCATGTGGTTCCCTCTTGACTGTCACTCCATCTGTTGGAGGATTGAAAAAACGAAATGTTCAACTGTGGCTGAACATCGTAGCCCAGACCTATGCTGTCATATAGCTGTTTTATTTGATTCTTGTTTGTTTTGCGTTTTCAAGTGCTTTGAGATTCTTTATGTAATGAAAAGCGTTATATAATAATAATAATTATATTCCCCCCAGGTTCCCATGACTCCTTCAGTTTCTACATAGACGAGTCCTCTCCGGTGGGTCCTGAGCAGACTGACGCTGTCCAGAACTTTGTGTCGGTCTTTGGCACGGTGGCCAAGAAGCTGATGCGTAAATGGCTGGCCACTCAGACTATGAACTTCTCCAGCCAGCTGGAGGCCGGCGTCCGCTTCTTTGACCTGCGCATTTCCACCAAGCCCCGGGACCCAGACAACGAACTATTCTTCGCTCATGGCCTCTTCAGCGCCACGGTGAATATAATTACTCCCTACGACTATATTTCCTCCTACAGAACCTCAGGTGTTTTTCCTGACCACCTGACATGACCAGAAAGAAAACTCTGGACCGTAGTTATTTTCTATACAGGTCAAGAGGTCAGAAAAAACTCTGGACCTTATTCAGTGGGTACAGTATGACTGGTCTGACACTATATTTGCTTCCTTGTGGGGGTGTGTTGTGCTTCCAGGTGAGAGAAGGTCTGGAGCAGATCAGCTCCTTCCTGTCAGCCCATGCCAGAGAGGTTGTGTTCCTGGACTTTAACCACTTCTACGGGGTTCAGAACCTGCACCATGAGAAGTTGGTCTCAATGCTGAGAGACGTGTTCGGGGAGAAACTTGCCCCCGTCGTCTTCGCTCAGGAGGTAAGATACTCTACTGTACAAACTAACTAAACACCTTAAATCTCGGTGCTCCCTCAAGAGTGTATGGTGTCCACCTTGGCTTCACAGCCCTATGGCCCTGGAAGTTCCTAAAGACAAAGCCCCTCCCTACACTCCTCCCTCCCTCTAGGTGAGTCTCCAGTACCTGTGGGAGAAAGACTACCAGGTATTGGTGTTCTACCACAGTCCTATGGCCCTGGAAGTGCCATTTCTATGGCCTGGTCAGATGATGCCTGCTCCCTGGGCCAACACCACTGACCCTGAAAAGCTAATCCAGTTCCTCCAGGCCTCTGTGGCTGACCGCAGGTCTGTATGGCCCTCTATCTTTCACCTATCCGTCTTTTCCTGGACAGTGTGTTAAACCTTTGGGAAAAGCACTTACAGATGTAGGCTCTTCATTTGATCACCCTGTTGCAGGTGAACATTCCTGCAATGCAGGACATTTTAAACTTGTAGTGTGTTTGAGGTTTAAAAAAGGCTTCTGAAATGTTGGACTTTTCACTTACAAAAATTATTATATTCCACATTATAATTCACATTTCCTGTTGCTGCAGGATGATGTTCCTGATGTAGAAAACAGGTTCAATTTAAGATCCTACTTTCATCTTTAATTGTGCCTGTATAGTAAAGTTTGATGTGATTTGTGTAATGGCAGGAGGAAGGGAACATTCTTCGTCTCCCAAGTGGTCCTCACACCTAAAGCCAGCACCGTCATGAAAGGAGTAGCCAGCGGACTGAGGGAGACCATTACAGAGAGGTGCGTTGGTTTGTTTCTCTCTGTATGTATGTAGGTAGGTAGGTAGGTAGGTAGGTAGGTAGGTAGGTATGTACAGTTGAAGTCGGAAGTTTCATACACTTAGGTTGGTGTCATTAAAACTCATTTTTCAACCACTCCACAAATTTCTTGTTAACAAACTATAGTTTTGGCAAGTCGGTTAGGACATTTACTTTGTGCATGACACAAGTAATTTTTCCAACAATTGTTAACAGACAGATTATTTCACTTATAATTCAGTGGGTCAGAAGTTTACATACACTAAGTTGACTGTGCCTTTAAACAGCTTGGACAATTCCAGAAAATGACATCATGGCTTTAGAAGCTTCTGATAGGCTAATTGACAACATTTGAGTCAATTGGAGGTGTACTTGAGGATGTATTTCAAGGCCTACCTTCAAACTCAGTGCCTCTTTGCTTGACATCATGGGAAAATCAAAAGAAATCAGCCAAGACCTCAGACAAAAAATTGTAGACCTCCACAAGTCTGGTTCATCCATGGGAGCAATTTCCAAACACCTGAAAGTACCACGCTCATCTGTACAAACAATAGTACAAAAGTATAAACACCATGGGACCACGCAGCCGTCATACTGCTCAGGATACTCAAGATGCTGGAGGAAATAGGTACAAAAGTACGAGTCCTATATCGACATAACCTGAAAGGCCACTCAGCAGGGAAGATGCCACTGCTCCAAAACCGCCATAAAAAAGCCAGACTACAGTTTGCAACTGCACATGGGGACAAAGATCGTACTTTTTGGAGAAATGTCCTCTGGTCTGATGAAACAAAAATAGAACTGTTTGGCCATAATGACCATTGTTATGTTTGGAGGAAAAAGGGGGAGGCTTGCAAGCCGAAGAACACCATCCCAACCGTGAAGCATGGCAGCATCATGTTGTGGGGGTACTTTGCTGCAGGAGGGACTGGTGCACTTCACAAAATAGATGGCATCATGGGAAGGGGAAATTATGTGGATATATTGAAGCAGCATCTCAAGACATCAGTCAGGAAGTTAAAGCTTTGTGGCAAATGGGTCTTCCAAATCGACAATGACCCCAAGCATACTTCCAAAGTTGTGGCAAAATGTCTTAAGGACAACAAAGTCAAGATATTGGAGTGGCCATCACAAAGCCCTGACCTCAATCCCATAGGAAATTTGTGGGCAGAACTGAAAAAGCGTGTGCGAGCAAGAAGGCCTACAAACCTGACTCAGTTACACCAGCTCTGTCAGGAGAAATGGGCAAAAATTAACCCAATTTATTGTGGGAAGCTTTTGGGAGGCTACTTGAAACGTTTGACCCAAGTTAAACAATTTAAAGGCAATGCTACCAAATACTAATTGAGTGTATGTAAACTTCTGACCCACTGGAAATGTGATGAAAGAAATAAAATCTGAAATAAATAATTCTCTCTACTATTATTCTGACATTTTACATTCTTAAAATAAAGTGGTGATCCTAACTGACCTAAGACAGGGAATTGTTACTGGGATTAAATGTCACGAATTGTGAAAAACTGAGTTTAAATGTATTTGGCTAAGGTGTATGTAAACTTCCGACTTCAACTGTGTGTGAGACAACTTTAGTGATACTGAGTTTTCCGCCCTATTTCTATTGTCTCTTTTTTCTCTCTATATGCTTTTTTTCTCAACTTTTTCCCATTTCATTGCTTGGAGATTAAATATTAAATATTGCATTCAATAACCGTGCTGACTGTTTAATATAATATTTTCATCGATTGTGGACTAATTCCAATTGATCTCAAGAAGAACATTGGGTTTACTGTCAATTGAACAATGTGCATTCAAATCCAGGACTGTAGCATTGTAACCAGTCTGACAGAGCTTTGCCACAGCAGACACCAGCGATACTCTTAATCTGATCACCCTGTTGCAGGAGAACTTTCCTGCAATGGCAGAAATGTTAAACTTGATTTGTATTTGAGGTTTAAAAAGGCTTGTGAAGTTTGTAATTTTCACTTTTCTCTTACGAAAAATGTATCAACCCCTACAAATATTTCCATAAATTGTAATCCACATAATAATTCACATTTCCTGTTGCTGCAGGATAATTGTCCTGCTGTAGAAAACTGGCTCAAATTAAGATCCTACATCTGTACAGAGTATATAATAATATCTCGCCCCCCACATGATTGCACCCAGCAGTCTGTCAGACAGCGCAGAAAGCCCTTATCATGCTGACTCATACTGGCCCTTAACCGGTCTAGCTGTTCACCAGCCAGCTCACTGTTACACCAACCAACTGTGACTCATCAAACAGTACATACCTCTCTCTAGCTCACTCTGTCACTCTCTCGCTCTCTTTCCTTTTCCTTAGCCCCATCCTATTCACTAACTATGCATAATACTTACAGTGAGGGAAAAAAGTATTTGATCCCCTGCTGATTTTGTACGTTTGCCCACTGACAAATAAATGATCAGTCTATAATTTTAATGGTAAGTTTATTTGAACAGTGAGAGACAGAATAACAACAAAAAAATCCAGAAAAACGCATGTCAAAAATGTTATAAATTGATTTGCGTTTTAATGAGGGAAATAAGTATTTGACCCCCTCTCAATCAGAAAGATTTCTGGCTCCCAGGTGTATTTTATACAGGTAACGAGCTGAGATTAGGAGCACACTCTTAAAGGGAGTGCTCCTAATCTCAGGTTGTTACCTGCATAAAAGACACCTGTCCACAGAAGCAATCAATCAATCAGATTCCAAACTCTCCACCATGGCCAAGACCAAAGAGCTCTCCAAGGATGTCAGGGACAAGATTGTAGACTTACACAAGGCTGGAATGGGCTACAAGACCATCCCCAAGCAGCTTGGTGAGAAGGTGACAACAGTTGGTGAGATTATTCGCAAATGGAAGAAACACAAAAGAACTGTTAATCTCCCTCGGCCTGGGGCTCCATGCAAGATCTCACCTCGTGGAGTTGCAATGATCATGAGAACTGTGAGGAATCAGCCCAGAACTACACGGGAGGATCTTGTCAATGATCTCAAGGCAGCTGGGACCATAGTCACCAAGAAAACAATTGGTAACACACTACGCCGTGAAGGACTGAAATCCTGCAGCGCCCGCAAGGTCCCCCAGCTCAAGAAAGCACATATACATGCCCGTCTGAAGTTTGCCAATGAACATCTGAATGATTCAGAGGACAACTGGGTGAACGTGTTGTGGTCAGATGAGACCAAAATGGAGCTCTTTGGCATCAACTCAACTCGCCATGTTTGGAGGAGGAGGAATGCTGTCAATGACCCCAAGAACACCATCCCCACCGTCAAACATGGAGGTGGAAACATTATGCTTTGGGGGTGTTTTTCTGCTAAGGGGACAGGACAACTTCACCACATCAAAGGGACGATGGACGGGGCCATGTACCGTCAAATCTTGGGTGAGAACCTCCTTCCCTCAGCCAGAGCATTGAAAATGGGTCGTGGATGGGTATTCCAGCATGACAATGACCCAAAACACACAACCAAGGCAACAAAGGAGTGGCTCAAGAAGAAGCACATTAAGGTCCTGGAGTGGCCTAGCCAGTCTCCAGACCTTAATCCCATAGAAAATCTGTGGAGGGAGCTGAAGGTTCGAGTTGCCAAACGTCAGCCTCGAAACCTTAATGACTTGGAGAAGATCTGCAAAGAGGAGTGGGACAAAATCCCTCCTGAGATGTGTGCAAACCTGGTGGCCAACTACAAGAAACGTATGACCTCTGTGATTGCCAACAAGGGTTTTGCCACCAAGTACTAAGTCATGTTTTGCAGAGGGGTCAAATACTTATTTCCCTCATTAAAATGCAAATCATTTTATAACATTTTTGACATGCGTTTTTCTGGATTTTTTGTTATTCTCTCTCACTGTCTCTCACTGTTCAAATAAACCTACCATTAAAATTATAGACTGATCCTTTCTTTGTCAGTGGGCAAACGTACAAAATCAGCAGGGGATCAAATACGTTTTTCCCTCACTGTAGAATGCACAAAAGACAATAATACAGAGATGCAACTGTGTGTGTGTGTACATGGTTTCACATCCACATGGACTCCACTGCAGGGCTCTTCCAAGTATGATGCTGTGGATCCGGGCCCAGAGGCCAGGAGAGAGCGGCATCAACATCATCACAGCTGACTTCGTAGAGCTGGGAGACTTCATCAGCGCTGTCATCACGCTCAACTATCATATGGATGATGAGGAGGAAAACGCCACCTGAGACTGAAAGACAGGGGGTGGCAAAGAGTTAAGTCCTCAGCTCAGTCTCACTTTCTCTTTGGTGTTCATTTTCAGGAGAGGCGTTCCTCTGACTTATTATATAGGGCTATCAGAGTTTACAGATGAAGAGAGAGAGAGAGAGAGAGAGAGGGAGGGAGAGAGAGGAGGGAGAAGGAGACGTTAAGATAGGAGGAGAAAGGAAGGTGGAGGTGGAGATAGGGAGGATGGACTTTGGTGCTCGTTTAGAGCGCCGAAAGTGAATGACAAATGTTTGGTTTTATCTGTTTTGGGGGTCAAAAGGGCAATTGGTTTTTAACGACGCTTCGCTTGGCTTCGCTTCAAATCTGCTGTAACGATAACTGCTTCTATCCTCCAATCCCACAAGCTCGTGTTTCTGGCATTTCCATTTCTTGTGAGGCTTAGGCTAGCTTATTAGCATATTCTACAGACATAAATGTTGTTCGTATTTCAGTGACAGTGATGGCCAACCTACATCAAAACTCATTTTCATTGGTGCCAGTAATACATCTGATTGTCGTCAACCTGATTAGCATGTCAACTACTCACACATGGCTGTAGAACTTACTTCCTGATGGATGGATGGATGGATGGATGGATTGATTGATGGAGCTTCCCAAATAGTTATTATAGTTTTTCGATCTCTTTCTACATTTATTGACTATTTTGTCTCTGTATCAGTCCTGTCACCACAATGCGTAAATTGATAACTTCTTGCAGTACATTGATTTAGCTCCTAGACCACCTGTAACAGCACTTTCCCTATGTGACAGATTGCCAGACAGATTGATATTTGTGTGTCTTTTGATTGATTGCCTCTCTCGAGTGCCCTCTGTAGGGTATTGCAGATCAGTATTTCCCAACCCTGGTCCTCAAGCTCCCCCAACAGTACACATTTGTATTGTAACCCTGGACAAGCACACCTGATTCAACTTGTCAACTAATCATCAAGTCCTCAATGAGTTGAATGAGGTGTGTTTGTCAAGGGCTACAACAAAACTGTGGACTGTTTGGAGGTACTTGAGGACCAGGGTTGGGTAACACTGTTGTAGACGACCATAAAACAGGTTTAATTTCATGTTTCTCATAATGGCTTGATATCATTCTAATCTCATGTAGGTGTGTCTGTTGTACTGAAATATTCACCACAATGTTTCTTTTTTTTAAATCATTGAACTTTTCTTCTTTTCAGTTACTTGTACAGAATATAATAGAATAGTTATCTGTTGTTTTACTATTACTCGTGTGTTTGCCTGCTTAATTGCATTCAGTCTAGTACAAAGGTGTTTCCCTTGCTTTGCTCTGCACCTATTCAGGACAAACTGTAAATGCTCAACTAGGAAGACAAATTATATTTGAAGTGGCACTTGCGGCGTAGTGAAGAATACAATACGTATCACATTTTCTTTGCTAAAATTTGTTTTGCACATTATGCAAGAACTTCGCATATATATCAAAAGCTTTGCCTCATTTCTCCCCCCCCCAAAAAATTTTACGATTATTGTTGCATCTTTTACAGAGAATGTATTCTGAGAAATTGTTATGTAAACTAATATGTTTATTGTGAACCAAAAAAAGGAGGAAATGTTACATTTTGAATATGTGAATGTTTGTCCTGTACGAAAATGTGCCATTTCCAACTTTTTTCATTGTGTGTGTGTGTTTTTATGTAAGAGAGGGACAGACAGACAGACAGGCAGGGAGACAGGCAGGGAGACAGGCAGGGAGAGAGATAGATAGATAGAAAGACAGAGAGTAAGGATTTAATTGAGTGTTTGTATGTATTGTGTGTATTGTTCAGAAGTGTGAACATTTTCATACAATTTGTATGTGTCAATGACTTCATCCTTATGACTTAATCTTAAAATATATTTTATATCATGTGAAAAGTTTGTATATAAAGTGCAATGGATTTACTGCCATGTAATTGTAAATGAAAATGAATGCCAAGAATTATCCACAAGAAAGGCTTCTACAGAAATATCTCAGTTGTAATAACACACAAATATATGGCCAATACGAGTTTTGTCCATATCTCTGAAAGTCAAATACACTTCCAAAATATATTTTTTGTAATTAATTAACTATGTGCAGGAATCAAAATATATTTGTAAATATATTTCTTGTCACTTAGTGGATTAATACCTTTTGGATGCTATCCTAACCTGACTATAGCTACTTGAGTTGTTTGTGTTCATCTCAAGTAAGAAAATACTCAATACCTTTAATAATTATCACCAAAATGTGTACACTGCACTGCAAACATGATAAGTTATGATATTCAATAACAACAGCAATTATATTTAGTTCCAAATAGGTCATGTCCAATGTTTCGCTTAAACTCTGAGACGGTAATATACCTAAGAAATAAACTATTGCAATACACAGTGTAAAAAGACACCTACATACATGTATTTACTTATAAAGATACTTATAAAGTCATCTAGTGTTGACATAATTATACCCTCCATATTGTAGTCCTTACCTTTCTGTCCATTTTTGGTGTGATGAGTCCATTGCTGTAAAACTGTTGTAAAGACCAAACCTTGTGCGTTACAATGAAACTGATTCTGTTCTAAGTGGAAGATGACTAATCAAATAAAGCTTCTAAGCCTGTACAGTATGCCTATGAGACTTTCTATGATCCTATTTTCATTATTTCACATGGGAGGGAAAAACAAAAGATAAGAGACTTCTGAGCTGAGCGGCTGACTTCGACTGCTTACAATTAAATTGCTCACATCAGAAGCATATCTCCAGATTTGCCTTGACTTTCAACCTACTCAAAAGAGCCTCCAGGAACCATCCTTGCCAGTTACCAGGGTGACCAGGAGAGGCACATGCTGTGACCTTGTTGTGGTGTGTTCCCTCTAATCTCCACCCCGTCGTACCCATCGGCAGCCAGGTGTATTTATCAAACACTGATGAATATTAACTCCTAGCAGACAAGAAAGAGTCCTGTCTGTTTACTGATGCACTGGCCCTGGTTGTTTGTGTGTGTGCGTACAAGTACGTTTGTCCATGCGCATGTGTGTTTCTAAATATAGCCCTTTCAGTAAAGCATGTGCTCAGTAATTAAGCTGTGCTGGGTTATGCTAGGCTACCAGGAACTGACAGGACAGCTGAATGCTACACAGTGAGGACCAATGCACTCCTTTCACTTGTCTGAAACCATAATGTTAAAGGAAACAAGGGTGTTTCAGTTCACAAAGTAAATTCACCTCTCTTGTACTGTAAGATTTCAACGAAACGGTAGACATGTCACATGTTCATCTGTGACTTTTGGTGCAGGCACACAGTATCTAACCCTCACTGGAGGATGTGGGGGCGATATTAAAATGGATGTTAGGTTTCAGTCAGATACCTACATTAATCCAACCTCTCTAGGTAATCCATGTTCTTTCCTCTAATGTGAGAGTGGAGGCAGGAGATTCTGCCTTAGGGGTGGATGCAAGAGCCGACGTATTCAAATAAGTGAGTGAGAGGGTGATTGCGTTGGGCGGAGATTTTATTAGAAGGGGGGATGAGAGAACCAGGTTAACCCCCTAGTAACATAATACAAAAAACCCCATCAAAATCAATCAGTTTAAGCTAGAGATATCTGATGCGTCTGATATCGCACTACCGCATCTGCAGTGAAAGGTGGCAGAGCTAGAGTGATGTTTGTCAGACCTTGAGACATCCCGAAAATTGGTCTTCTCATGAAAACGTCTGTAGCGTCCGAACGGTTTGACCTACCGTTTTGCTCTATGACCCCCACAAGTGTCACGGGACTCATCTGAAGGTAACCGGTACCGGTTTAAAAATGTTTATGGAAGTATGAAGGCAGTTTTGTGTCCACTCAAAAAAGGGCTTAAATAGCTGTGAAAAAAAAAATATATATACTGTTGAAGTCGGAAGTTTACATACACCTTAGCCAAATACATTTAAACTCAGTTTTACACAATTCCTGACATTTAATCCTAGTAAAACTTCCCTGTCTTAGGTCACTTTATTTTAAGAATGTGAAATGTCATTATAATAATAGAGAGAGATTTATTTCAGCTTTTATTTCTTTCATCACATTCCCAGTGGGTCTGAAGTTTACATACACTCAATTAGTATTTGGTAGCGTTGCCTTTAAATTGTTTAACTTGGGTCAAACGTTTCGGGTAGCCTTCCACAAGCTTCCCACAATAAGTAGGGTGAATTTTGGCCCATTTGAGGATTGAGGTCAGGGCTTTGTGATAGCCACTCCAATACCTTGACTTTGTTGTCCTTAAGCCATTTTTCCACAACTTTGGAAGTATGCTTGGGGTCATTGTTCATTTGGAAGACCCATTTGCGACTAAGCTTTAACTTCCTGAATGATGTCTTACCAACAACGACAAGACGGCCTACAGGGAGGAGGTGAGGGCCCTCGGAGTGTGGTGTCAGGAAAATAACCTCACACTCAATGTCAACAAAACAAAAGAGATGATCGTGGACTTCAGGAAACAGCAGAGGGAGCAGCCCCCTATCCACATTGACGGGACAGCAGTGGAGAAGGTGGAAGGTTTTAAGTTCCACGGCGTACACATCACGAACAAACTGAAATGGTCCACCCACACAGACAGCGTGGTGAAGAAGGCGCGGCAGCGCCTCTTCAACCTCAGGAGGCTGAAGAAATTCGGCTTGTCACCAAAAACACTCACAAATATTTACAGATGCACAATCGAGAGCATCCTGTCGGGCTGTATCACCGCCTGGTACGGCAGCTGCTCCGCCCACAACCTTAAGGCTCTCCAGAGGGTGGTGCAGTCTGCACTGTATCACCGGGTGCAAACTACCTGCCCTCCAGGACACCTACACCACCCGATGTCACAGGAAGGCCAAAAAGATCATCAAGGACAGCAACCACCCGAGCCACTGCCTGTTCACCCCGCTAACATCCAGAAGGCGAGGTCAGTACAGGTGCATCAAAGCGGGGACCGAGAGACTGAAAAACAGCTTCTATCTCAAGCCCATCAGACTGTTAAACAGCCATCACTAACATTGAGTGGCTGCTGCCAACATACTGACTTAACTCAAGCCACTTTAATAATGGGAAAATTGATGTAATCAATTTATCACTTGCCACTTTATATTATTTATATTAGATAATGTTTACTTAACCTACATTATTCATCTCATATGTATATACTGTACGCTATACCATCTACTGTATCTTGCCATCTTGATGTAATTAGATGTATCACTAGCCACTTTAAACAATGCCACTTTATATAATGTTTTCATAACCTACATTACTCATCTCATATGTATATACTGTACTCTATACCATCTACTGCATCTTGCCATCCTGATGTAATGTATCACTAGCCACCTTAAACAATGGCGCTTTATATGTTTTCATACCCTACAATACTCATCTCATATGTATATACTGTACTCCATACCATCTATTACATCTTGCCTATGCCGTTCAGCCATCACTCATTTATATATTTTTATGTACATATTCGTATTCATTCCTTTACACTTGTGTGTACAAGGTGGTTGTTGTGGAATTGGTAGATTACTTGTTAGATATTACTGGATGGTCGGAACTAGAAGCACAAGCATTTCGCTACACTTGCATTAACACCTGCTAACCATGTGTATGTGACAATTAAATTTGATTTGATATGTTGCTTCAATATATCCACATAATTTTTCTTCCTCATGATGCAATCTGTTTGTGAAGTGCACCAATCCCTCCTGCAGCAAAGTACCCCCACAACATGTTGCTACCCCCCGTGCTTCACGGTTGGGATGGTGTTCTGCAGCTTGCAAGCATCCCCCTTTTTCCTCCAAACATAACGATGGTCATTATGGCCAAACAGTTCTATTTTTGTTTCATCAGACCAGAGGACATTTCTCCAAAAAGTACGATCTTTGTCCCCATGTGCAGTTGCAAACTGTAGTCTGGCTTTTTTTATGGCGGTTTTGGAGCAATGGCTTCTTCCTTGCTGAGCGGCCTTTCAGGTTATGTCGCTATAGGACTCGTTTTACTGTGGATATAGATACTTTTGTACCTGTTTCTGCCAGCATCTTCATAAGGTCCTTTGCTGTTGTTCTGGGATTGATTTGCACTTTTCGCACCAAAGTACGTTCATCTCTAGGAGACAGAACGCGTCTCCTTCCTGAGCGGTATGACAGCTGCGTGGGCCCATGGTGTTTATACTTGCGTACTATTGTTTGTACAGATGAACGTGGTACCTTCAGGCATTTGGAAATTGCTCCCAATTATGAACCAGACTTGTGGAGGTCTACAATTGTTTTTTGAGGTTGTGGCTGATTTCTTTTGATTTTCCCATGATGTCAAGGAAAGAGGCACTGAGTTTGAAGGTAGGCCTTGAAATACATCCACAGGTACACCTCCAATTGACTCAAATTATGTCAATTAGCCTATCAGAAGCTTCTAAAGCCATGAAATCATTTTCTGAAATTTTCCAAGCTGTTTAAAGGCACAGTCAACTTAGTGTATGTAAACTTCTGTCCTACTGGAATTGTGATACAGTGAATTATAAGTGAAATAATCTGCCTGTAAACAATTGTTGGAAAAATGACTTGTGTCATGCACAAAGTAGATGTCCTAACCGACTTGCCAAAACTATAGTTTGTTAACAAAAAATGTGTGGAGTGGTTGAAAAACGAGTTTTAATGACTCCAACCTAAGTGTATGTAAACTTCTGACTTCAACTGTAAGCCCTGTGATATGTGGTAACTTGCAAAGGATTTCTATCTTCACACTTATATCAGAATGTATATGGAATTTGTTGTTATTCTGTCCTACCTTAAACATACATTCACTAAGCTGAAGATATCTCCAAAATGTCTTGTTTCTGTAAATTTTACTTGGACCTTAGTTCTTCAAAACAGGTAAGTGTTTTCTTGATATAGACAACCAATGATCTTTATCCCCTTTCTATACAAATCTTTCCAGAAAATCATGTGTCCCACTATGTGTCCCAGCACTGGGCTGGTTTTGACACCTCCACACATGGTCATAAATTAAGCAGGAGAGGACTCTCTCTCTACCCTCCAGTATTGGCTAAAGGAATGTCCCTTTGTCTCTCTACCCTCCTGCCTAAAATTATAATGTCCAAAAAGTGAATAATGAATCAATAATTCTAACAAAGAATTTGGGGAATGATTAGTGGGGAGATATGGAAAACGAATGTGATATGGATGATTATTTTGTGATGTCATTAAAAATCTTATGGAGGAAATAATGTAAATTGGAATGTATTGCCATTACATGTATGAGGTTTCATCCGATGTGTTGAGCATTTAATATGAAAAGTGATGAAGGTATTTGTGTGAAGATAGGAATGTGATTTTTGTTTTCTAATGAGATAATAGTTTTTGATATCCTTTGCACAATAAGTAATCCCGCCCTGAGCAAGATCAGAGAGCTTGTCAGCATGACGGAACACCCCTTCTGACCAAGCGTGCATAAAGGCTTGGAAGAGAAATCAACCTTTAGACCAGGAAACATAGACCAGGCATTAGCTGTATGTTAGAAAGGGTTGAAACTTTGAACCTCAACACAAGGTGAAGAAATAAACTCACCTTCCTTTAGACCAGAGAGACGAAGAGCTGCAGCTCATGTCCATCATGGTGCGAATCCTAAATACCAACACGAGGAGCTGATTAGCTGTCCTAAGTACGGTATCTAGGAAAGTGAATTCAAGTAAAACCATCCTATTACTCTCTTCAGACCATCGTCTACTGCGTTGCTCTCATCACCCCACTGGGGATCATCGACACGGCTGATTAGCCTGTCTTCAGAGGACCAATCTTCTAGAACGAGTGGAAGGCAACACCGCCTTTTAGTTCTGTTCCAGACTACATGACAAGTCATTGAAGCCGCAGACAACTAAGAAGGACATTGTGACCTCTTGTGGACAATCAGAGCCTTACACTCAAGTCCGGGAGAAGGCCAACTGAACCCATTTCCGAGAAGGCTTGGCTCCCACAGAGATAAACGACAAACGAAGGCATTTCACACGTAAACGCCTTCATGATTTCTTACTCTAAATGGGCGATGGTTTGTGTGCAAAGTATATGATTAATGGGAGAATAGTTATAGAATGTATCCACAATAAGTGTCCCTTTTTCTCTCTCTCTCTTTTTCCCCATCTCCATGTAATCAGCGTCATATTTTGTCAGTCCACTAGGGACCTTTGTCTCATGTAAAGAGCGTATGTGTATTTTGTGTTATTAAATAAATAAATTATTAAACCCATTTCTGTAGTACTGAATCATGGAGGGCTGGGGTTTTTGCAAATCCAAGAAGGTTACGATTGTTCAGAATGATGATATGATAAGAGGTTATGATTAATATGTTGACTGTTTTATGGATGCTATAGGTAAATACCTTATAGAGTTTAATTTGGGAGATGGTAACTCTTAAACAACTTCTTCCGTGGTGCCCCAAATCCTAATGAGTTAACTTCTCTAGGGTAGGTAAGATGCAACCGTCCCACCTGGCCAACATCCGGTGAAATTCCAGAGCTCTAAAATTCTAAATACACCATTCGTTATATTAAACATTCTTGTAAATATATGTATCTTACATAATTTAAAAGCTTAACCTCTTGTTAATCCAGCCGCTGTGTCAGATTTCAAAAAGGCTTTAATGGCGAAAGCATACCATGCAATTATCTGAGGACAGCGCCCAGCACACAATAGTATAACTAGCATTTTTCAACCAAGCATTAACATCACAGAGGTCAGAAATAACAATAAAATAAATTGCTTACCTTTGAAGATCTTCCTCTGGTGGCAATGCCAAGTGTATAAGCTACACAGTGAATGTTCGTTTTGTTTGAAAAATCCATTTTTATAGCCTAACACGAAACATTTGTAAATCGGTTGCGTCGTGATTTCCGTCTCATTCAACTTTGGACGAAACATTTTGTGGTAATTACACACACTAAAGAAACGTTTATCCAGTCATGGTTGGTTTCATTGCAATCCTCTGGGTGTTAGTAACACAACCAAACATCATGGTTCTTTTCCCGGGACATATTGACCGAAACAAACCGATTTGAAGACACCAATCAATGACCTCATTGCACACCAATGGTAGGACCGGTCTATCGTTGATTGACTGTATTTTGGCCCAATGACCACTGATCATCTTGAAATCTAGCTTGGAAGATAGCCAATGAGCTGAGGTAAACGGCAATATGTAATGGTTATACGTTTGAAGACCAGCCTTTGTCATAAACTCTGGCGTAAAAGAGGTTCAATCGCCATTGCAAATCCTGCTTGACGGAGCCACGAGTGTTACGCATAGCAGTACATAGTCAATAGCATTTTCAGCAATTTTATATATATAAATTATGGCGAATACATCAGGAAAAGCGAAAACAAGAGGAAATTGATAGAGAAAGCGAGACCAAGTTGCTTCAGGAAGATGCGTCTTTCAGCGAAGCTAGTTTTGACTCACAGGCGGAAGACGTTTCTCCACGGAGAAGATGCTATTTTGGACTGGTAAGAGTTCTTGTCATGCTAATGTCGTTGTTTGAAATTTTCTTTCGATTTTTTATGAGATTTTCTTATCATCAGTAATGAAATATGTAATGAAATGTGTAAAGTACACATTGGCTATACATTGTGGATGTGTGTGTGTGTTAAATATATTTTTATTTATTTTATATAAACATGGAATGGAACAGTACTTCACCATAGTGATTATGTTCCCTGTACTCTATATAATACATTTCTGTTTATTTTCCATGTTGATACAGGGCTCATACGTAAAAGTATTCTTACAGATTTTTTTTCTTCTTTCACAGTGGCAGTGACTCTGATTATGAGCCTCCAATGTCTAGGTGTCCATCCCCCTCTGAAGCTGGTTCATCCAGCCGGACCCCTGCTGTCTCCCGCTCCACACCTACCCGGCCATCTAGAGGTGTGAAGACAGTTACAAAGAAGCGGAGGTGGGGAAGAGAGAAACCTGCAGAGGGTCGTTGGCACTCTGTGCTAGAAGATGACATTGATCCAATTCAGCCAGTATTTAGACCAAAAAGGCAGCCAGGACCTCAACTAGTCATGACTGCAAAGTACAGCCCCCTTCAACTTTTTAAACTGTTTTTCACCTCGTCTGTTATTGATTCCCTGGTGTCTAACACAAATAAGTATGGTGCTAAGAAGCAGGCAGGAAAGAAAGAGGTATGGAAGATCATTTCCATGTCAGACCTTTTCTGCTACCTTTCACTGGTCATTTACACGGGGCTGGTGAAGTTGAAAACTCTGAGGGACTATTGGAAAACGTCAGCTCTCTACCAACTGCCTTTCCCCATGACTGTCATGTCTTGTAAAAGATTTCTGGCTATCTCACAGGCTCTTCACATCAGTGACCCAGAAGTTGATGGGGAGAATGACAAGAAGAGAGGCACACCAAGGTTTGATAGGCTCTGCAAAATCAAACCTCTCTACACCAACATCGTTGAGGCCTGCAAGACCTATTTTCAGCCCGCCCAGAACCTGTCCATAGATGAGAGGATGGTAGCCTCAAAGGCCAGAATCAGCCTCTAACAATACATGCGTAACAAACCAACAAAATGGGGTTACAAACGGTTTCTTTTGGCTGATTCTGTGTGTGCCTACACTTGCAATTTTTTTGTTTATGAGGGGAAAAACAGTGTTGCTACCGGTAATGGACTTAGTTATGATTCCGTTATGGAGTTATTGGATTTTCAACTGCTGGGGAAGGGCTACAAACTGTTTGTGGACAACTTCTACACAAGCCCTACCCTGTTCACAGATCTGAGGAAGTGGGATGTGTGGGCTTGTGGAACCATTCGGACCAACAGAGTGGGCTTTCCAAAAACAAAGGTGAATGACATGCCTAAGCGGGCTGAGCGGGGTACCATGCGATGGATTCGTGAAGATGGCCTGCTCTTTGTGAAGGATACCAGAGAGGTGGTCATGTGCACAACTATCCACAAGTCCTTCAGTGGCGATCACATTGTCAGGCGTGTGAAGGACGGTACCGGGGCATGGACCACAAAAAATGTCCCCATTCCAGCTGCTGTAAAGGACTACAACAAGGGCATGGGAGGTGTGGACCTGTCAGACGCATTGAAAGGATACTACAATGTTCTCCACAAGACAATGAAATGGTACAAGACATTTTTCTATCATTTCATCGACATTGCTGTGGTGAATGCCTTCATCTTCCAGAAGGAAATGGCTAAGAGCTGTGGACAGCCCCCCATCTCATAGCTAGCCTTCAGGGAGCTGCTCATCCAGGAGCTTGCTAGCTACAGCAAGTCCACTGCATCACCTTCTGTCCTCTCTACCTCTGTCCCATCTGCTCCTTCAACCAGTGGTGTTCACCTGCCCAAATTCATCTCTGCAGGCATGAATGTGCCTCAGTGCAAAAAGGGCACAGTAGGGAGGCGTCATTGTGCGCTTTGTCACAGGAAATGCCCCATCACCTGCACCACTTGTTCAGTAACCCTCTGCTTTACAGCAGAAAGAGACTGCTATGGGCCATGGCATCAGCAGCACAATTTTGTGTAGAGGACTGAGGGTCTTCACAATATTGTAAATAGAAAGTGTGTAAATAGTTACCCTTGTTATTTTATAAAAAAATAGATATATTTTATTTTTTGGGGTGTGTTAGAATAGCATTTATGTATTTTGTATATAGTTATTTGATTCAAAATCTATCACTGTACAAATTCGGCCACTTGGGAAACATTTGGGTACATTTGTGTGGGACACCTGGGTGACTTCATGCTCAATGTCATGTAGCTCGCTCATTCTTGAAGTTATCTGTCTGAAACTTTGTTCAACTATTGTTGCCCTCTTATGTTCTTCATTCAAATTATCCCCAGCATCCTATCTGAATGTTTGGCTGTTCTTGTTCATTTGAAAGATGATGCAACAACAATAAAAAACAGAAAACGTATGTTTTTTCCTTGTATTATCTTCTACCAGATCGATTGTGTTATATTCTCTTACATTCAATTCACATTTCCACAAAACTCAGAGTGTTCCCTTTCAAATGATAGCAAGAATATGCATATCCTTGCTTCTGGGCCTGAGCTACAGGCAGTTAGATTAGGGTATGTCTTCAGGCAGAAATTGAGAAGAAGGGGGATACCCCGAAGAAGTTAATCACATTAGTCATCATATCTGAAAGGTTGTTAATATATTATTACCAACACGTGACGAGTGTTAGAATATTTGAAATCAATGCGTTTCTGATAGCCACCGCTATCGAATCAAAGAAAGTGAACGACTGGTAGTGCCCCCCACCTAGAACAGTAAACTTCCCATTGAACAAATATATCATAAACATATCCCAACTCCATAAGATACAAAAAGAAAATCTTCCTCCCCCCTAAACTAGGCCTTCAACCGTGTGTAGTGTCCCAAGGACTTCCGAGCGCTTATGCTCCAACTAGAATAAGAACGTTTTACCAACGCCAAATATTAGGCATAACCATATCCATTTTGAAACGACATAGATCAACCAAAAACGCTGAACATAAAGACAGGCTGGTCATTATTCTCGCAAAGAGAAGAGATTACCTTTCTCGTGTAGACTGATAATAACTGTCTAATTCCATAAGGCAGGAATGTAAGCAAAGAACAAATACAAAAGGGAGACCGGTATAGGTCATAATAATGATAAAATAAGCAAACATTTGGGTTGTGCCCATCACGCATGGCACCAACATGCCTGTTGTGGCCTATATTGACCCACTATTGCTGTTATATGAGTGAAAACTTAAAATAGTAGATATGTTTATCCCCAGTATAACCATAAAACAGAATGATATGCTTTGACTATAACCCTGCTTAATCTAGTACTATAATGATATCAACTGTAAACCAGAAAGATACATTATAGACAGAATTTGCAGAATAAATACTCAATGAGACTGTCACTCACAACATAGGAAGTTCTCCTATCACCTTAGAGAAAAATGGTAGTCTATCCGTGATGAACCACCGCCACCATGTGGATCTTCCATAGCCTACCACGCTACTCAATTTGTTCGGTCTCATTGACGTCCGCCACACACTTCTTTGCCTCCTTTGAGTCTGTGAAACGACGTAGTGATCCTCTCACTGTAACCCAGAACGCGGCAGGATATTGCAACAAGTATTCCAGTCCCCGTTTCACCTCCGTGGACACATTTCTCTTGTCCTGAACCTCTTTGGGAAAGTCAGGGAAAACCTTTGTCCCTTTCCAGTGAAAAGTCCTAAGTTATTTTGCTCTGAGCCGGACCTTCTCCCTGTCAGCGTATCGTAAGAATTTCACCAGGATAGGCCGGGGGTTGCGTGGGGCTGGTCCTGGGCGCAGTGCCGATGTGTTCTCTTGATGGTCATGTTAACATCCTCCTGTGTGTTATCAAATAGATTGCGTAAAATGTATTTCACACAACCCACCGTATTTCTGTGAATTTTAAACCCCTCTGATCCGAAGTGTGTTTCTCGGACTGTAATTATCCTGGTATTAAAGTCATTCGAATATTTTGGATCCCAGTCTCCATTTTTTCAACAGTGTCGTTTAGGCGGGTGTTCTTGTCCTCCAAGGTTGATATCCTCTCTTCTATGTTTGTAACTTGATTGTCGAGAGTATTGACTTTTGTTTTCAATGAGCCCACTGCATGTTTTATTTCAGCCACATCTTCACCCACTTTCGCAATTTTCTCCGTTCAAGATTTTTGTTGATTTTACGAATCGCATTTAGAACTGGGTCATCCGGGTGTTCTTCTCCACCATTTTTTCCTTGCTAGCTGCAGGTAGAGATGACATTTTCGTGTTTTTCGTCAAAAGTGTCTGTCGTTTTTCCATGTGACTGATATATTGGACAATTAGTTAACAAAATGTGTAACTAGGCTTTGAATAATTAGTTAAAATATGTTTGAAGCGAGGCATTGAATAATTAGTTACAATATAGTTGACGCTACACAGCCTCTACTGCTCCTCTCCACATCGTAGCTGGAACCTGTATTTCATTTTTTTATGCCAACATTTCCAAAAACATGTTTTAATTTTGTCATTATGGGGTACTGTGTGCAGGTGGGTGAATTCAAGGTGTACCACAACAAAATGTGGAGTAAGTAAAGAGGCATGAATACTTTCTGAAGTCACTGTAGCTGAGTCACATCACACACTACACATAAGGCTACATTCAGGGGATAAATTGGGAATTCAGAGGGTTAGAATTCGTTTTTTTAGGCTAACCCCATAGAGAATGATAGAGGCCTCTAGTGGCATTGAGGGCTTCCAACATGCTTCCACCATTTTAAAGCAGTCAAAGTAATCAACTGGGTGGAGATTCCTATGAGTTGTAGCCTTATTGATGCTGCTCATGCTGTCACTGATGCTATAATGGCACAGATATAAAGATGAGTCCTCTATCTATCTCTATGGCTAACCCTAACAACTTCATGTCCACTCCCCAGCTCAACCCTAAACCTAGATTCATATCCACTTCCCAGCTCAACCCCTAGCCATAACCCTAGCCATAACCCTGAACCAGTTATAGTGTATGACAGACAGACTGACAGACTGAAAGACATGCAGGCAGGAAGGCAGACAGACAAACTGCCAGATGGACAGACAGACAGATTGCCAGATGGACAAACAGACAGACTGCCAGACAAGAGGGGATACATTCACATCCCTAGTGAAAAATGAGATGCATATTCCAGCAGAATTTCTGCCTGCTTATTCAGAGAAACCATTATACTGGCAGCCTGCAGGGGATAGATATGCACACAAACTTGCCAGCTGCCTCCTCCTTCAAGGACACACTGACAGCTGATCTATGTCCACAATTATAAGTGGATGTAGTTTCCACACACTTGCACATTCCAGTACGCTCCCTCCATAACACAGTAGAGGATCCATTCTGTGTTTCTTTGTGGAGGCTTTTATCAAAACTATATTAGAAGGCTATTTGAGCTAATTCTTCAATTCATGAGTAATTATCAGTTTAGAGAGTAGAACTTGGCAACACTGTTATGTGTGTGTGTGTGTGTGTGTGTGTGTGTGTGTGTGTGTGTGTGTGTGTGTGTGTGTGTGTGAGTGTGCATGTCTGTGTGTGTGTGCGTCTATGTCTGTAGCTTGGAGTTAAAGATCCTCAGTGGTCAAACCTTGTCACATGAAACGGTATATTTAAAGGTATATTCAACAATATGACATCACCATAAACTGCAGGACAACTGCCTTCTTACAGACGTCAACAACAACAACACAATTCAAACCAAAAAAGGCAACTTTGTCCCATACATACTTGACCCAGCACACTGTAATTGGTGGAGATGCCAGCAGTGCCAGACATGTGAGGGGGAAACAGCTCTCTGTTGCCCTCCAGTGTTTCTTATCTCAGGCAGCAAATACATTGGGCCAGGCACATACACTTGGACTATTGTCGAGTAATAGTCTAAAACTGCTTCCTCTCTCTGTGTGTTCTTTCCCTTGTCTGCACTGACAAATGAGAACTGGGAAGGTGAAATACCTACTATATTGCTTTACCTTATTCTCTATTTTCAGATCAGTGCAGATAAGGAGCGGAAGAGGAAACGAGGAACCCACTTTAGACTGTTTCTGTTTTAGAATTATAGTCGTATTATCCTAGGGTCACAGAGAGAGAGAGGTTTTGGCAGAAAAACTGTGATGCAATACTGTATGTTCTCCTTCTCCACAGGAATCTCTCTCTCTCTTTCTGTCCAACACATTGAAAATATATATCCTGGTTCCTTGGAAAGGAGAAAAAAAATGTTCCTTACAAGAATCCCTTCCCGCAAGTATCTAACCCCTTATGGGGAAGGGGTCAGATATTTATCTCTGTGTGTGTGTGTGTGTGTGTGTGTGTGTGTGTGTGTGTGTGTGTGTGTGTGTGTGTGTGTGTGTGTGTGCGTGCGTGCGTGCGTGCGTGCGTGCGAGCGAGCGAGCGAGCGAGCGAGAGAGAGAAAGAAATATAATACTCTGGAATGTCCACAGCCACAGAAAGCTCATGCAAACTCTCAACATGAAGGTAAGATGATTCACATCGATTCACTATTTACTCCTTTTAATATACTCAGTTTATTTCTACGCAGGTCAAAACAATATTGCTGTGTAGTCGTTAGGAATTTAGGCTCAGGCTGTTGGAAAGTTATAAAATACAAACAGAATTGAATTGCAGCATTCCATCTCCTCCTTAGGATCGTCTGTCAGTCTCTCTGATCTGTCTGCCATGGCTCTTCTTTGGGATGTTCTCAACCAGTAATTGTGTGGAGCCAGTGCATTGCCAGTGGGGATCCTACGGAGACTGGTCAGAGTGTGATGGCTGCACTAAAACACAGGTTAGAAACCAAACCAATCAATCGAAGTCATGCCTGCGAGCTCCACTGGACTCATGAATGGCAACCAAGTAACATGTGTATTCCCCTTTATTGAAATTAGACCAATGTTGGGGTATATCGATGTGTTTTAGTCTAGGACCCGTGCCATGGTGGTATATGCCCAGTTTGGGGGGAGCCCATGCAGTGGAGGGGCCACTCAGACCCAGCCCTGCGAGACTGCTCGAGGCTGCCCCCTGAAGGAAGGCTGTGGAGGGAGGTTCCGCTGCCGCTCAGGTAATTAAATCAAACTTTATTAACAATACATTTAAAATCCTCTGTACATTTTACAACAAAATGTAAAAAATAGAGCCAGTAAGAAAAATGTTGAGCACAGAACATTAAATATTAACATGCGTGCGTGTGTGTGTTTCTTGTGTGCTACAGGGAAGTGTATCAGCCAGTCTATGGTGTGTAATGGAGATCAGGACTGTGAGGAAGACAACCAGGATGAACTGAAGTGTGGCCCAGACAAGACATTCCCTGTTTGTAACAATGACAAACCACCACCCAATGTTGAGAAACTAGGACTGGGGTAAGAGCTGGGGTATCTTTCTCTCCCTCCTCCCCTCCCCCGCTCTCTCTCTCTTTCTCTCTCTCATTCTCACACACACACAATCCTGGGCATCTGTGGTGATGTGCGATGCCTTCTCCTTGAATTTCCAGGTTTGATGCAGTGACAGGAAAACAGAGAGGAAGCGTGATCAACACTAAGAGCTATGGAGGCCAGTGCAGGACTATCTTCAGTGGGGACAACAAGGTCCTCTACAGGCTGCCCCAGAGCACTCTGAGGTACAACTTTGAGGTAAAAAGTCCCACAGTTAAGTTCACATACTTGTGAAAATAAACATTTATAAAGAGAGCACATAGGACTGAATATATGTAAGAATATAAATTGCAACAGGGTGATCAAACTAAGATCCTACATCTGTATATGATTCCTATCTGTACAGGTCAAAGTTCAGAATGATTTCAGTGATGAATTCTACACCAGCTCCTGGTCCTACGCCAAGGACGAAGTCAAGAGAGAGACAACGACGGGTACAACCACAGGATACAAAAACTATGACTTTCATCAGACGGAGGAAAAAAACAGGGTCTGTTGGATCTGTATGATGAAATGTCTTCTATAAATCTTAGTTTTATTAGGAGATATGCTGAGCTTAAGAGATGCCTTTCAACAGACCCCTGACCTTTGCCATAGCAGTTCACGTGTGAGGATGACTCCATTTTATTTCACATCCACTATGTACCTGATATCCATTGTTATCATTGTTTTCATTCATTGTCTTCCAGAGTTTAGAATTATTGACTCATTATTTAATCTACTTAAAACCAATATTTAACAAAACTGTGATAAAGGTATTGTGAGATGATCTTTTTTGGTTTGTTTTTGCTCTGTAGAACAACCACCTGTTGGTGGTAAAGAACGACGTGGAGGTGGCTCAGTTCCAGAACAATGCCCCAGGATACCTCTCTCTGTCTGAGGAGTTCTGGAAGGTTTTGGCCACGCTCCCCACTGTGTACGACTACGCTACCTATAGGATGGTGGTGGAGAGGTTTGGAACCCACTACCTGTCTGAGGGGACCCTGGGTGGATACTTCCACGCCTTACTCAGCATCGACCAGGAAACAGCCAAACAGATGGGTGAGACAATTGAGGCAACTCCAGCTGAGACTGAGGCTGCCCTAACGTTGACACTGCAGGCATATCATTCTTGTGACAACAGTAGTGGGACTAACAGTGCAATAGCTTGAACACATCAACTCTGTTGGTTACGCTGCTGGGTCCAATGGCCCAATTGGTTGGAGCATGAGGCTCGCAAACAGATGGTGAAGAAGACTTTGAACAAAGTAAATCATAACGGTTCGATTAAGCCGTCAGAGTTTAATTGGATGTCCTTGGAACCAACTTTTATATAGTACAGTTTGGTTCCAACTTTTCCTTGGCAAGTGTTGATTTTTTGTTGTTGTTACCGTTCTCCCTTCTGCATCTGCAGCCAAGGTCACGTGGAAGTATAATGAGTGTACCAAGACCAAACACCGGATTCTGTTCGTTTCATGGACAACCGAGAAATGTAGGAAGGATGAAAAGGAATATACACTACCCAACCCCCCATGTAAGTTTATTTAAGCAACAATGTAAAACCCCAAATATTGACGATGTACAATGTAAGATGTGTGAAATTTTACAACGGCTATCAAGTGATCTCTTACTGTAATTCTGAAGGCTCAAGATTCAATGGAATGAAATGAATCAACAGTATTTATTGATATTTACAGTAAATATACTATATATATTCACTATACAGAAGCCCTTGTGGTAGCTCATCATGCACTGTAACTGTATAAGCTTCTGTAATGAAATCCTGATCACTCTAATCACTGATGCCTTTACTGCTTTAATAGCCATCAGTAGGTCTGACACGGTAAAGAAGGTGGATGTGGAGGGAGGGGCCACTGCACACATCGCAGCCCTCAAGGCTCTGGACCTCAACACTCCAGGTAAAAACTGGGATATGTACAAGAACTGGGCGGAGTCTGTGCGGACCCTCCCTGCAGTCATCAAACGAAAGGTGAGAGAGGTACAGGAGAAAGATTATTGTTGGACGAAAACAATATCTGAAAATAGGTTAAGTAATGAAATCATAAATGAAAAAGGACTACAGAGTCACGTTACAGCTTTTGAAACAATAATTCATCACTTTGTCTTGGGAAAAGGCTTGCTATATTGGTTCCTCCCTGTGTTTGGTGTGAATGGTTCCAGATGAGGCCTCTGTATGAGCTGGTGAAGGAGGTGCAGTGTGCTGGGGTGAAGAGGTTCCACCTGAAGCGTGCCATAGAGCAGTACCTGAATGAGAGGCACCCATGCCGCTGCCAGCCATGCAGGAACAACGGCCTGGTGGTGATGGCTGGGGATAAGTGTAGCTGCATCTGTAAACCTGGGACAGACGGACTGGCCTGTGAGAAGGGGAAGGAGGTGGAGGGGCAGGAGGGTAGGTGACATTTGACACGCCGTGTGGATACTCCAGATGATGGCATTTGTGTATTTGTTTCTCGCAAACTTGAAGTTTGCTTGGGTGCTTGCAGGCATTCTCTACATTCACATCCAGATTACATATGGACCCATAACCTCTCTCTCTCTCTCTCCGTCCTTCCTTTCCCTTTCACTCTGTGTCTTCCTTTCACCACAACTCTACATTACATCACTCTCTCTGTCCCCCTCCCTCTCTATCTCCTTCCCTCTCTAAGGGGTGATACATGGCAGCTGGTCTTGCTGGTCTGGCTGGACTTCTTGCTCCGGAGGTCAGAGGTCACGAACACGTGCATGCAGTAACCCCGCACCTCAAAGAGGTGGCCATCACTGCAACGGAGAGGTCAGGGAGACGACAGGCTGCAATGACGACCAAGACCTGCAATACCTCCAGTCAGAACTACTGCTGCTTCTCTATTTACTTAGTGATAAGACTTTATATATGAACACTACACAACAAATAAATTACATGGCATACTTAACGATAACAAAGACAGTGTTGAAAAAGCCACGCATGAGCAACACATTGCTGTCTTCTATAACTTCAGCCTTCATATTGGGGCGGCAAGTAGCCTAGTGGTTAGAGCGTTGGACTAGTAACCGAAAGGTTGCAAGATTGAATCCCCAAGCTGACAAGGAAAAACTCTGTCGTTCTGCTCCTGAACAAGGCAGTTAACCCACCGTTCCTAGGCCGTCATTGAAAATGTGTTCTTAACTGACTTGCCTAGTTAAATAAAGGTAAAATATTATCCCACTGTTACTGACCTTGCTGAATGTCTGTTTGTTTGTGTTTAATTCCAGGACCATGGAGCCTCAGTGCTTTGACCTGACCGTCCCACCTAAGGAGACCTGCAGGAGCCCACCTCCTCTCCCTAATGGCTATGTCCTAGTAGGAATTGATGGACAGATAACCACTAAACTGTCTGTTTCCTTCAGTCCTGCTGCTGGAGAGATACAGGGCATGCAGGCTTTTGCTCTAACCTTGCACTAACACAACTGATTTAGGGATTCAATTAATCACAATGTCGTTGCGCAAGGCTGGCTCCAAAGCCTGAACATCATCCTGCTGTTTTGTAGCCGTTTCAACCTCCTTATTATAATGCAGTTCCTCCATTTGTAGATATCATTATCTGGATAGGTTGGACTGTGTTTGACCATAATTTGTGCTGTTAAACTCAGGATCCAAAAGATGTGTATCTGGTGGGCAGTAAGATTGAATACACCTGCATAGAGGGCTACCATCTGATTGGAATAAGGATCGCAGAGTGCACTGCTGCTCAGACATGGAGCACGCCTTCCAAAGAGTGCAAGAGTAAGTAGTGCTTCAGTGACAACAGCCCTCTGCATTTGCGCCATTTTGATTCGTCAAGAGATTAAAGCTGGAATCCGCATTGGGGGAAAAAAGCGCCACCCCAGGCGCTTTCGTTATTGTATTGTTGTTGTTATTGCACGCACACACACACACACACAGGAATCCTTCCCTGGAACACACGCACACATACACACAAAACCAAACACACACATCATTATGATCATTTCCCTCACCTTCTTTCAGGCTCCAGGTGCCATGTCCCGTCCCTTCTAAAGGATGTCACAGGCTCTCCCTGGCAGCCCACCTATGACATAGGGGAACGTATGCCACTGTCCTGCCCTGAGGGGAGACACATAGTGGGAGACAAAGAGATCATCTGTGACTCCAGTCTGCACTGGTCACCGGACCCCAACACCATCACATGTAGCCAGGGTAGGTTGATGCATCATTTTTGCAACTTTGAACTCCCACCCAGATATCAACCTATGTAGAAATGTGTTACTATTTGTCAGTTTACCTGAATGTTGGTATTCTCTATCCTCGGCTATTGCAAATGAAATAACATGTCTTTGTTTTCCTTTATGAATCCAGCACCGAAAACGCTTGATCACCTTGACGGCCCAGCAGGGCAATGCAAACCATGGGAGAAACTCGCCAAAGACAAATGTATCTGCAAAATGCCTTATGAGTGCACGTATGTTTTACCAACCTTTGTCTATAAGCAACTTTAACTACTCGAACTACTTGCAGATATACAGGAAGTAAGCTCCCTTTAATAAATGTGAGAAGTGGCTCCTTTTGACTGCATATTCTGCATACTCTAAATATGCTCTATGCTTTCTCAAATTTCACCATAGGCACAGATCTAAAATCTTGACCATTAGGAGAGGAAACACAAAACTGACCCCACATCAGCAGTTTCAGGGTTTCACCCCAAGCTAACTATGTTGCTCTTTTGTTCAGGTCTTCTCTACAGGTGTGTGCCAACAATCTTGAGAATGGTCGGACAAATAGACTGAGCGTGTGCAAGATGCACACCTTAAATTGTCTGGGAAGGAGCTACAACCTGACAGAGGACAGCGCCTGCGAGTGGCCAACCAACACAACTTCACCCTGCACCGACTGCCAGTTCTGGGAGACTTGTGACGGTACGACTCTGGTTTAACTCGAATTTAAATTGTATTCAACATTTTTGTTACACAGACAAGTAAAGGCTGTAATATGAATATCTATGCTCTTGCACTGTGTGTGTGTGCGTGAGCATGTATGTGTGTGAGTGTGTGTGTGTGTGTGTGTGTGTGCGTGTGCGTGTGAGTGTGTGTGTGTGTGTGTGTGTGTGTGTGTGTGTGTGTGTGTGTGTGTGTGTGTTCCCATGAGTGTGTGCAAACTGCACCAGTTCTCAAGGCCATTCTCCTTGTCTCCTTCTAACAGGACAAACAAACCGGTGTCGCTGTAAGGACGGGGCTGAGTGCTCAGATCCAGGGTTGAGTGTCTGTGTCCGTATGGGGGATGATGCTAACAGTGCCACCCAGACACTGAGCGAGTGTGAGGCAGGACTGAGGAGGTGTAAAGGAGAAAAGGTGTCAGTCGTCAGCATACTACCATGTAGCGCTTAAGAATCGGGTCCTCTCCTCCGACTCGCCATGTCTGTGATAATGACAGAAAATACCCTCCTTCAGTTGTTTTATCTTATCTCTGTTTTTTTATATCACTCTTCAAAAGCATTGCTTTGAAGACATTAAAGCCATTGAAGTATATTAACCACCCATTAGACTTGTTCTTTTTGTATGCTTTTCTAATTGATTGATAATGCTTATTTTTGTGCCAATACACAAAAACATGTCACAACAGTATAGTAAGAGCTAATTCTACTCGACCCATGTGTCAAATGTTTTATAAATGCATTTCTTGCCTTATCCAATTTAGAGTTCCATACAATACATAAATAGTTTGCCTGAACCATTCAAAAGATTGACAAGTCACAGCAGGCAGAAATGTATCTTAGGTAAACATAGCATTACATCATAGAAGAGCACCACATTCTGCCCACATCTCTCTACATGCTGTTGGTTTAGTAGGGGATGTTCTGTACATGTTGTTCTGTTCCAAATTACCCAGACACCCCTTAATCTGCCAAGAATACCACTGTGACTGACACTCCATCCCTGTTCTTGACTAGCTGCCTGTTAGCTCTGTGAAAGGCAGGCCAGGCGTGTGTGTGTGTGTGTGTGTGTGTGTGTGTGTGTGTGTGTATGTGTGCGTGCGTGCGTGCGTGCGTGTGCCCGTGCGAATGCTTGTGTGCACACAAGCTGCAGTGCACACTACCATTACACTCAAACCTCCATTACTGTCTGCAAAACAACTTCTCCTTAAATTCACTAGAATATATCGAGAAAACAGGGTCAGAATATTAGGGATCAATGAAAGAAAGCCATCTAAATATGTGCACATTGTTCCAGGGAATTATATTCTGTTTATGTGTGCTTAACTCGGGTTGGAATCAGGCCCAACCTAAATACTGGGACCATCTACTTGTGAGGGGAGTGGACCTTGTAGCACACAGAGTGGTGCAGGTGAACGTGGGGGTGGTGGGGGGCTGACTGATTCTTACTAATACACAGACACACAGTGACCTCCAGTGGTATGTTCAGTTCTGTGCACTGTGCAGAGAAGCAGCTGGAGACTCATATACAGTACACCCATTTCCCGGCTGAGTCATGAAAAGTTGCACGTACAATTCCAAATCAGAAAGCGGTTTATTTACATAAAATCAAATCCAAATGTATGTAAATACTATCATGTCCGACTTTAGATGCAGCTCATACAAGTTAGCAAACACGTAATCAATTGGTTATCATCTACACCATCGCAGATGTCATCGAAGGATGATTACCTAGCAAGCTGCCAATCTAGCAAGCCAGGAAGCTGGGTAAAATATTACAAATAGAGCTAAATAAAGCCAGAAGAATAATATACTTGTTAAACATAGCTATAGCCATCAGTCTTGTGTGTTTTCATGGTCATCACTCACTGCTAAGTTTGTCACGGTCAACAGTTTATAAGCTACTACAGGGCTTTTTGTTGAATGCATATGCTTGCATCACTTGAACGTGACATTTGCTTATGAACAAAACATGTCTCTATACTGCAAGACTGGCATGGCGAATAGAGGAGTTGACTACAGAGGCAGAATAATAGAAGAAAAAACTGTCACTTGACAATAGTATTTTTACTTATGTTGTAGCTAAATGAGGGTATCCCCAATAGGCTAGCCAATGTATTAATTGGGAACAATGGAAGTCTCATATTTCTTCCAAAATACTGTATATTTTTGTCCTGTAATTCACCAAGCCAGCTGGACCTTCTCAGTGGGCTTGGCTGTGCTGACCTCAGGCAGACTTGTGTCTGTGTGTAGGGGAGTGGAGGGTGTGTGTGTGTGTGTGTGTGTGTGTGTGTGTGTGTGTGTGTGTGTGTGTGTGTGTGTGTGTGCGTGCGTGCGTGCGTGCGTGCGTGTGTGTGCGGCTTGCATCATCTGTCCAACCCATGTGGGAGAGTGATACCAAACATTTTTGTTTCAAGCGAGCAATGACCCAGAGCACAAACCCTTGTCCTGAGACGCCCTTGTGGGATTTTTCCCAGACAAATTGTCTTCTCATTACTTCTTGTATCGTTGAGGGAAGGCAATACATTGGTTCTGACCATTTGGATTAGCCCAGTATCAATCTAAACTTGACACATGATTCTGAGGTTTTCTCATAACATCCATTGAATTTGTATACAAATTGATAATCGCTAGATGTTAACATGACATTACATTGTATCTTCACATCTGCTGGCTAAATCTAAACTGAGCCTACGACTTTTGAATATGGATGAGCTGTCTCCACCCAGCGGATAGAACACTCCTTTACAGGAATCTGGGCTTCTGGACCATTTGGGAATTAGTGCATGGGACAGTGCACACTGTCATTGGGACAATGATGTAGGCAACAGGGAAACAACACAAAGATCTGAAAGCATGCCGCTGAGACATGGAACTAGACCGCAACTTGGCTCAAACGTGAAATAAGTAGTACGTCCAATTGATTGAGCCAGTTGATCATTGTAATATCATTTGATAATACTACTAATACTTCCCGAGGAACGCTGTCTATGAAAATATAGTTTCAGAAATGTGTGGTGCTTCATTGTTTCTTCTTATAAGGCCCGATTCAGACTTAGGATAAGTAAATTAGCATGTGCCACTTAACATGTGCTACTTTAAAAGAAATGTCACTTAACATGGACACTTAAAGGCCCTTTAGAACCCATAGCGGCCTTCAACGGCCATTCTTTAAATGACTATAGCGAGCGGCCTTGTTTTTCTAACAATAATATCTTTGTCAGTATTTGAAAATTCCCAACCTGTTGTCTTATTCGCGTGGCTGTTGTCATCAATCAGAAACAGAAAACATGTATGTCTTTTTGTTTTTTTAAATCACTTCATTACTCAAAATGACAGCACTGAAGCGGCAACGACTTTTCACTGTGCAAGAAGCTGTATCTATGTTGGTTGGTGATGAAAGCGATGATGATGTCGAGGTGAGTGAAGTAAGTAAACAGCAGATATATGTTTGGTGTTGTTGATGTTTGATGCTGTGAAATTTGGGGAATAGCACACAGATGATTAAATCCTGTCATCATCAACAGGTTGATACAGGCGGGCACATCAGCGGTGGAGCAGTGTTTAGCTGCAGGCCCTATATAGTCAGTTAGCTAGTTGGTCTTGTTTCTACCGAAGTAATTAATATGGAAACGACCCAAGCTTCTTGCTATAGCTGGCTAGCTAGCTAGCTAACTGTCAGGTTTGTCTGTCAGGCTACGCTAGCTAGAAAAGTTGTGGCTGTAAATGTGTGCTTTGCTCGCGAAGCGTCAAGCTGTCACTTCCACTACCTAACGTTAGCCATACAGACAACCAGCTAACTAGACACAAAATAGAGATTAGAGTAATTTGTGTTTATCTGTTGGACTTAGGTTATCGTTTGTCATGTTTGCTAGTTACAGATATTCATATTTCTTATTATTTGACAGCTTGCTTAACTGTCGTGTTATGGAAGAAGCCTGCACAGTTGAACTCAAATTATATTGATTTTCAGGGATATTTATTTACATAGCCAGCTAACAAGTTGTTTGTTTTGTCCTGTTTCTACCAGTGCTATTCAATTGGAAACTGTCCCAGTTAAGTAACTAATCAACTAACTCTGTAGTTGTCTGTCAGGCAAGAAAGCAAGAGTTGAGTGGAGTCAGCAACATTGTGCTTCGTTAGCAAAGCTTTCACTTGATCATCTCACTCCCCCCTACAAAGACTACCAGCTAACTAAGTCATCTGACCATGGGTATTGAAGTGTGTGTACCATATATAGCCTTTACGGTTATACTCTAACCCTGCTGGTCATCTATGAACATATTTATGAACTTATTTGTGTGTGCTCTATCCTGTCTGATTATCCATCAGTCTGAAAAAACATATACGCATACAATGAACAGAGAAACAATCTTCACCACTAAGGGCTTTATAAAATTATTTGGATTGATTGAATGAATGCAAGTGCTGTATAGCTTCATGATGCCTCTGTATGTACAGTGGATATAAAAAGTCTACACACCCATGTTAAAATGCCAGGTTTTTGTGATGTAAAAGAATGAGACAACGATAAATCATGTCAGAACTTTTTCCACCTTTTTAATGTGACCTATAACGTGAACAATTCAATTGAAAAACAAACTGAAATCTTTGAGGGGGAAAAATAAAAAATAAAAAACTCACAATAACCTGGTTGCATAAGTGTGCACACCCTTAAACTAATACTTTGTTGAAGCACCTTTTGATTTTATTACAGCACTCAGTCTTTTGGGGTAGGAGTCTATTAGCATGGCACATCTTGATGTGGCAATATTTGCCCACTCTTCTTTGCAAAAGCGCTCCAAATCTGTCAGATTGCGAGGACATCTCCTGTGCACAGCCCTCTTCAGATCACCCCAGAGATGTTCAATTGGATTCAGGTTTGGGCTCTGGCTGGGCCATTCCAAAATGTTCATCTTCTTCTGGTGAAACCATGCTTTCGTGGATTTGGATGTGTGCTTTGGGTCGTTGTCGTGCTGAAAGGTGAACTTCCTCTTCATCTTCAGCTCTCTAACGGACGCCTGAAGGTTTTGTGCCAAAATTGCCTGGTATTTGGAACTGTTCATAATTCCCTCCACCCTGACTAAGGCCCCGGTTCCAGCTGAAGAAAAACAGCCCCAAAGCATGATGCTGCCACCACCATGCTTCACTGTGGGTATGGTGTTCTTTGGGTGATGTGCAGTGTTGTTTTTGCGCCAAACATACCTTTTGGAATTATGGCCAAAAAGTTCACCCTTGGTTTCATCAGACCATAACACATTTTCCCACGTGCTTTTGGGGGACTTGATGTTTGTTTTTGCCAACTTCAGCCGGGTTTGGATATGTGAATATTGTTGTTCGTTGAGCTGGACCAGGGGTAGAGATACTACACTGGAAGGTGTTAAAGGGCCACGTCTTCGATTTAAAAGGTTCCATGCAATTGCACTGTGAAGATTCATCAAATCTGTTACTTTTTGTTTTGCCACCCTACCCCATAGCCCATTCATATGAAGAATACGGGAGATTGTTATCACATGTAGCACACAGCCAGTACTTGCCAAAAATCCCTGCAGTTCCTTTAATGTTGCTGTAGGCCTCTTGGAAGTCTCCCTGACCCGTTTTCTTCTCGTCTTTTCATACATTTTGGAGGGACGTCCAGTTCTTGGTAATGTCTCTGTTGTGCCATATTTTCTCCACTTGATGATGACTGTCTTCACTGTGTTCCATGGTACATGTAATGCTTTGGAAATTCTTTTGTACCCTTCTCCTGACTGATATCTTTCAACAATGAGATCCCTCTGATGCTTTGGAAGCTCTCTGCGGACCATGGCTTTTGCTCTGAGATGCAACTAAGAAAATGTCAGGAAAATCCTACTAGAACAGCTGAACTTTATTTGTGATTAATCAGAGTCACTTTAAATGATGGCAGGTGTGTAATGACTTCTATTTAACATGAGTTTGAATGTGATTGGTTCATTCTGAACACAGCCACATCCCCAGTTATAAGAGCGTGTGCACACTTATGCAACCAGGTTATTGTAAGGTTTCTATTTTTCATTTTTCCCCCTCGAAGATTTCAGTTTGTTTTTCAATTGAATTGTTCACATTATAGGTCACATTAACAGTAGAAAAAGTTCTGACATGATTTATCTTTGTCTCATTCTTTTACATCACAAAAAACTGACATTTTAACAGGGGTGTGTAGACTTTTTATATCCACGGTATGTGTGTGTGTGTTTGTGTGTTGTGGGATTTCATTGGTTGAATGAAAGTGCTGTATAGCATTATGATTTAGTTTAGTACGACACTTGCAGTATATATGGATATATAGGATCCCCATTAGCTATTGCACATGCAGCGTATGTGTATGGCTGAAAGAAAGAACGAGTGAAAGAGAGACAGAGAGAGAAATAAAGAGAGAGATTATGATCCTGACCACAATTGTATAATATTTGTTCCTCTCTCCCTCTCCCTCTCCCAATGTTCCTCTTCCTGCTAGGTTAGTGAAAGCAAGGGAAGTGATATGGAGAGTCAGGGCTCAGCAGCAGAAGGCAAGGAGGAAGAGAAGTTAGAGATGATTGGAGGGACAGAGATGTGGAGCAAGGAGGAAGAGGAGGAGGGAGTGGCGCTAGAGGAAAGTGGAGGGGGAGAGGAAGAGGAGAGTGAAGAGGAGAATCAATCAATCAATCAAATGTTTTTATAAAGCCCTTATTCTATCAGCTGATGTCACAAAGTGCTGTACAGAAACCCAGCCTAAAACCCCAAACAGCAAGCAATGCAAACGTAGAAGCGCGTTGGCTAGGAAAAACTCCCTAGAAAGGCCGGAACCTAGGAAGAAACCTAGAGAAGAACCAGGCTATGAGGGGTGGCCAGTCCTCTTCTGGCTGTGCCAGGTGGAGATTATAACAGAACAGGGCCAAGATGTTCAAATGTTCATAGATGACCAGCAGGGTCAAATGGAGGGAGAGACGAAAAGGAGAGTGTAGAGTGAGAGGAAGAGGAGAGTGAGGAGGAGAATGGAGGGAGAGAGGAAGAGGAGAGTGAAGAGGGTAATGGAGGGAGAGAGGAAGAGGAGATTGAAGAAGACAGTGAAGAGGAGGGAGAGGAGAGTGAAGAGGAACATGGAGAGGAAGAGGAACATGGAGAGGGAGAAGAGGAGGAGGAAAAGGAGAAGGAAGAGGGAGAGCACACCAGAGATGGGAGCCTACGTGTCCATGGAGTGCATCTTCCCCAAGTCCAACCATTCACCCTTGTACCACACAGCTTACTTCATGCAATGTGTCCGTCTCATTTGTTGAATTTGGATCCGAAAAGTGCATGTACCTACATAGCTGCTTAAAGCAGTTGCGTGGCATTTTGCTAGTTATGTATGGTACCCTCACGACGGTGTCAGACGATCAGTGTGGGGACCATGCAAATTCCCCTTCCCGGAAATGCACAAAGCGAATGCAGCTTGTGCATTCACTTTGTGATGGATACAGTGGCCGGAAGTGGGGAGCCAAGAGTGTGTCACCAGGGGGTGTGGACTGAGTTGTACTCATAATTTGAAAGCAGGCCACTCCCTGGTGAGGTTTGAAGGGCTCAAGAGAGGGTGTGTGGTGTGCATCTGGAGTGGACGCAGGGTAAATAGTGGGAGATGTGTATAAACGTCCTTTGGGTGCTCTAGGTGTTCTGTGCCACTTTGCAGGATGGGGCCATGCTTCCAGAAGTTTCATGACATGATGTAGGCAAAATGCAAACACTAATGTGACAGTGTGAAATACTGTATGAATTTGTCCTCCAAATCTTATGGGGAAATTGTGTTTTGTATATTTTCTTTGTATCTGTGTCTATCTTTGTATATTTTGAGTTTTTCTCTGAATATTTCTCTATTTAATACTTAATACTGAATTGTATGTGTACTAAATGTTATTTTGAGAGGTTATCTACATTTTTAAATAGTCTCTGAATAGTTTTTACATTGTCACAGAAGTTTGACTCCGTTCTTCAAGAAGTTTCATGGCATGTTGGAGGCTGAATGCAAACACTCAAGTGACAGTGTGAGATGATCTGTCCTACAAATCGTATAGGTAATGGTCTAGAAACAGTTGTGTATGGTATTTTCTCTCCTCATCTGTCTCTATCTAATATTTGTTGCATTCATTGAATTGTTGTCAAAGTAGGCTACTATTTCAACATTTTGTGTCAGGCCTGGTCTGTACCAAATCTTATTGAGAAAATAGTCTCTGAATAGTTGTTAGCATTTTTACATTGTTACAGAAGTAAGAATCATTGTCAATCAAGTAGCCTACTTTGTGTGGGTTTTGAAATACTTTCTGAATATTGTTGTCTGGTCACATTTTTTATTTAAAAAAAATATTTATAGGTATAATATATTACAATTGGTATACTTTACTATATTTTTTGTTGTTGTGGTGAGTGTTCATAGTTTTTTGATAGTGTGTCTTTACATAGACGACAAAGTCAATGTTATTCCGATTGTTGTCATATTAAAACCGCTTAAGGATTTTTTTTGTTACTTACAACCTCATGCTAATCACATTAGCCTACGTTAGCTCAACTGACCCGCGGGGGTTACACCGATCCTGTAGAGGTTAAAGAAGAGGTTGTGTTCTTTAAAACTAAGTTAACTTGTAATTGTAATTTGTTCTTTGTTTTTGAGCTATGTCTGTTTGTATGAAATGTGTGACAAAATGAACTTTATCTTGAAAATTCTCAGTAATCTACAGCAGCATTCTAGAATTCTATTGGGGTCTAAAATGGTTAAAGTGATGCTCCAGAGCGTTTGTATAATTTCAGACAGTAGTTTTGAATGTAGTGCTCAAGAGCCAAATAAGGTCTCAGAAAATTGTGCTCAACTGTGTACTACTTTATCCATTTTGTATGATATGTTACGAATTCCAATCTGTACAATATGTAACGACGTGCTTAAGGTCTTAAGATCTTGGACAGCATCTTTAAGTAAAGGTCAACTTATCTCAAGTCTGAATAGGGCCTATAGAGAATTAAAAGAGACTAAAAAACAGATCTGTCAGTTTAAATAAAAAAGTTTATTAACAATGTAAAATAACATATAGCTTTTTATTTCAGCTTTGACTACAGTACTGTACCTTTTCCATGCCCTACACATTTAGCACTATTATTAATAAGCAAGACCCATGCTGAGTCCCCACTGCCCGCACTGACTGTGCCTTACAGAGGGAGACGCCACCTGCTTATGCCAACCAAGACTTCACCACACTATCCCAACTTGGAAAATAATTCAGAGCGCATCGCTTAGAGAGTATGTATATACACAATTCTAAGGTCTCAATTTAAAGATAGATATTGCATGTGCAAAGAAGTTGATCTTTATTGGAGTATTGTATAGTATATTCCTCCTTGAAGATGGAAAGTAAAAGTTGGGTACAGGTTTTTTGTTCAAGGAAGACTTAATAAAGGTCAGGACAGGAAGTACAGGGATGGCAAGAAATGGAAAACAGAGAGCGAAACACAACAGACTTTCTGTGCTCTGGTCTGCTCAATACCTTCTACCTAGCAGTGTGTCCATATATACTGCAAGTGTCGTACTTGGTAACATTGTTTTTGACACAAATTTGCAGATCATATTGTGTCCCACACACCATTCACTCATCAATTCAGCTTTATGGAAGAAAATAATGTTGACAGTACTATGTTTCCATTAACTTGTCAATTCGTTTCCATTTAACTATCTTGTGTCGATAAAAACAGCTGGGCGTAATGACATCACACCTAAAAAATATATATTTTTAGTTAAAACCTAAAGTGTCGAATAAAATGTAGTGGTTGAAGTGTTTCCATTACCCATTTAGGCAAATTACACATTAATAAATTGGCGACAGCCTGTATGCCAGCTATTTGTTTCATGTCTCAGGTAGCCCGCAAAAGACAGCATGGAAAGAATGCAATCATTTACTAATGTTTGCCATATTTGAATAATTTGCATGGTGAAACTTTCACTCCTGGAGATCTGAAATAATTGGATGGTGAAACTTTCCTGCCAACCAGAAAAGCAAGGCGAAGCAATTCAGGTATTCTTGAAAGTCAGTTTCCATTACACATGGCGCAATATTTTCTTTTGCGACTTTGCCTTTGTCGAATAAACCTGGGTCAATGGAAACCTGCCTGCTGTTTCAAATGGTCTCGCTCTCCCGAAAACCTCTGACAAACCAAAAAAACTCTGACAAAAGGAAAATCAGTTGTAATACATTTAAAATATATGTTTATGACTATTCATTTCATTACATTGCAATTACAATTCATCTTTGTATTACAAAATTAAATTATAAAATGGGGTAGGTAGCCTTTTTAACAAAAGAGAGAAATGTATTGTATATTGGAAATGGCAGTAATAGATCGATGGGAGACACAAGTGGTGAAGGATTGTGGTAAATGGTGTCTTTGTTGCCATAGTAATGCTTTACTTGATGTGTTGTTCATGACATACATAACAGTGTCATAATTGCATCGTAAAGTGTCATAACACATTCCAAAACGTGACATACTATGCTATTTCCGTTATGGGGCACTGTTATGACAACTGTCAATATCTTATGACACTATGTCATAAAGCAAATAAATATATTCGTCATGACAGGCAAATATAAGTAATTCTAGTTAACATAAGCTTTTATAAAAATGTTGTCACATATTGGCATGTCTCATGACACTACGATTTTCTTTGGACACTGTTATGGTTGTGCCGTGAACAACACTGCAAGTAAAGTGTCACCATGCGCCTTCAACCCAGGAAGGCGGGGCCCTTAGCTGGTTACCAGGCAACAGAGCCCAAAGAACCGCCTCTTCCTCTGTCCGACCAGTGGGTAAGGAGTCAGGTTCAGCAAGCTGCTGTCATCTGGGTACAAACACAGACAAGACAATTACAAGTTCAAACTCATGTCAAAGTCCTTTCAACGGTGTATTTAACGCACATAAGACCCAAGCATATAGAAGGCTCCAGTTGAGGCCCTACCTTGGTTCTTCAGTGGTAAAGGCATCGTCTCCCTGAGTTTACTGAGAAGGTTCTTCATTTCTCTCATGTCCCTGTGAAATCATATTTACATAGTACTCATATGTGTCTTGCTAATGTATTCAGAATTATGGTAATAACACCAACGCACGCACACACACACACAAACACACAATAGGCCCACCTCTCAGTATTGTCTATGTCTGTGGCGACTAGCCGGCAGAGCTGATGACAATCTATTGGGGAGGAGGAGGTGTCTTCTAGAATGGGTATGTCTGAGCTCTCATCTACCTTACTGTCAATCCTGGAAGGCCCACAGGAATCTTTCCCTTTCCCTGGAATACACTCACACACACACACACACACACACACACACACACACACACACACACACACACACACACACACACACACACACACACACACACACACACACACACACACACACACACACACACACACACACACACACACACACACACACACACACACACACACACACACACACACTATTAGTAATAATAGTAATGTAATAGTAATTACATGTTTTACACAGTAAACAGTAGGGGTGTAGGTGTAATAGTTCACCAAACCCAAGGTTCGGTACATATTGCGGTTTTGGGGTCACGGTTTGGTTACGGTTGCGATACAGGGAAAAAATGAAATTCAACAGTTACTGTTGTTAATTTTTGTTTCTTTGGCAAAATACGTTAAATTAAAAAGCACCCTAGGTGTGGCCCAAGTCCAGTCTATGTGACATCATTCACAATGTTCCTGGCATTGTCTATTGTGACAGGGACTGTTATTTTGGGCCTCAAGTAGAGGTCTAAAAAGTTGGAAATGTGGCTTTCCCACCCGGACAAATATGCATAAATACATTTTTCAATATAGACGTTGTCGGATCCGAGTGAGGGAAGCAGCAGAAAAGGCCATTTGTAAGGTATTTTATTAACTAGACCTTATACAGCACAAGGAAGAGCAGGCTAATTGAGTCTGCATGGGCCTTCTTCCTGTCCTACAGTTCCAAATAACTACACCTCCATTCAGATTAAATAGCAGCCTACCTGTTGGCTCTTGTTCGTTATAGCATATACTTCTCATTTAAGTTTTAATTCCTTTTTATTATGTGCACATAGACTGTAGTTGTTTTAACGGATTCAGCTCATATTTACTTATGAGGTAATGCCATACAACACAGCGTAGGCAAAGCCTATAGGCCTAGTGTTTTTATTTTTTGTAAACAAAATAAATGATGTATTGATTCAGGTTCACAGTGTGGACCGAACCGAGGTCCTCGTACCGAATGGATCGGTACAAATATGTATAGCATTACAGCCCTAGTAAACAGTGAATTGTAGCTGAAATTGGATTGATTTGAATCTGTGTAAAGATATCAAGTGTTCTATAGCTGTCCTGTGCAGCTTCAAGGATCCCATCAGACAAGCAGACCTATGTAGGCTTCACGTCTCTGGCTATGATAGTGCTACATAGGCTCTACGTCAGGTTATAATTTCATGTTGTTTTATGTGAGGCATTCCCTACCTTTCCTGTGGAGCTGCAGGGACCCCAGCAGACAGACAGACTTGAGCATCTCCGTGATGTACATCTCCAGACAGCACTGCAGCTGGATGAAGAGCCTGCAGATCTCTGGGTGGATCTCTCCGTCCTCAGGCCTGTGGCGCCAACACACAAATGCCAATCAATATCGAGATTACCCATGAGATGAGATAATACTTTACTGTCTGCTTGCACATAACTTCGCCTTGCATCTACAATGTTCCTTTACCACAAGGATGTACAGAAAAGGTCAATAAAGTAAAACATGATACACATAAAATGATACACAATAAACCACACCAATACAACAATAAATTAGACATTACACATCAACACTGCACATATGCCCTATCAATGTTGAGCGGCAAGATTCAGATAAGGTAACAGCACAACAACAACGTCTGGGAAGATATGAGTTACTAAGGTTCAACCAAAACGACAGACCTGATGGAACAGACAATGAGAAAGAGTATTTCCACATGAAGATTCAAAATCACTTGGATTAAGCTTGGGCAATGTGGGGACATGGTTATTTATTGTGGAAGCCTTATGTTCCACATAGGAATTAAGAAATACATGTCCTCAAAGATGGAAGGCAGGCGGAAAGAGGCGAGATCAGGTGGGACCATTCTAGCCAGTGTGGCAGGCCAGGAGGTTTGATCTAGACATTTACACAGAACAGTGTCAAGGATGTTAATTTAAAACAATAAAGAAAAAGAAAAGAAACAGGTCTCCTCAAGGAGACCTCTTCTGGGTTACCGCCTTCTGGGCTCCGGGGAATGCTGTCTTCTCTGGGGTAAAACACCGAACCCCTCTGTTCAGTCTTACTTGTATTAATTTACAGACCTTTAAGTACTATTTTTATACACTATCAAAGATCGTCTATTATATTGACAAGAAATTCAAGAATGGAAATGCATGTCCTCAAAGATGGAAGGCTGGTGGGAGGAGAATGGTCCCCCTTTGGGGAGGGGTGCAGTCGTCAATGTGATGTACGTCTCACTTCTCGATAGGGCATCCGCGTTCTAATGCTTTGCCCCTGACCTGTGCACAACAGAAAAAGAAAAGTGTTGAAAGGACAAGAACCACCTGGTGACACGAACGTTTGTGTCCAGACCAGGGGAGCATGGTCTGTGACTAGGTGAAGTGGGTACCCAAAAGGTAATACTTAAGAGTGTCTAGCACCCACTTCACCGCTAGACACTCTTTCTCGACAATCGAGTACTCGAGTACTTTTCTCCGGGTATCAACTTCCCACTTATGTACATGATGGGGTGTTCCTCCCCATCCTGTACCTGGGACAGGACAGCCCCTAGTCCCGTGTCGCAGGCATCCGTCTGCACCAGCATCGGTACCTGGACATTTTCTTTGTCACATACACATGGTTAGCAGATGCTATTGTGAGTGTAGCGAAATGCTTGTGCTTCAGGTGTCTGAACGCCGCTTCGGCCTCATCCGACCACTTCACTGTTTTTGGGAGGCGGGTCCTGGTCAGATCTGTAAAGGGGGAGGCTATAGCCGCAAAGTTGGGGATAAACCGGCAATAGTATCCCGCCAGCCCCAGGAAGAACTTGACCTGTGTCTTGGTGCGGGGAACAGGTAAGTCATGAACTGCTTGAACCTTCCTCTTCTGGGGCTTGATGTTCCCCCATCTAATCAGATACCCCAGGTACTCCACCTCCTCGAACACCAGCTTGCATTTCTTGGGGTTCGCTGTCAACCCAGGTTGCCTGAGCGTGTCCTGTGCTCTTCCCAACCTTGGCTGTGGATGATGATGTCCTCCAAATAGGCCGCTGCGTACTGTTGGTGGGGTTGGAGGACTAGGTCCATCAGGCACTGGAACGTGGGTGGGGCTCCATGGAGACCAAAAGGGGACCCGGTACTGGTAAAAGCCGTCCGGTGTCGAGAATGCTGTCTTCTCCCAGGAGGAGGCTGCCAAGGGTACCCTTGGTCCGGTCCAGGGTGCTGATGTACCGGGCCTTTCCCAACCGGTCGATGAGCTTGTCCACCCTCGGCATGGGATAGGTGTAGAACAAACTGATGTCGTTCACCCCCCGGAAGTCATTGCAGAAATGCAGACAAATGTCTGGTTTAGGCATATTTGGCCTCTTTGGCCTCTTTCATACCGTTTCTCCTGGCCGGGTGATGACGTGGTGTTCAATGAGGGTCGTTAAGGCCTGGCTTCTTGGAAAACACGGCGGTGTTCCGATCGATGAGCTCCTGCAGCGCTTACTTCTGGGCTGGTCCAAGGCCCTCATTGCTCGTGACCACCACTGGTCCTGTCAATGTCACAGGTTTTGACCACAACACGGACAAGGCTGTCAACAGAGGCGGGGTGTCATGACCATCGACTTTCACCGGGACCATGGGTGCTGGTGGTTTGCTGTGGACCCAGCGAACCACCAGCACCCATGGAGGTGATGTAGTTCACCGGCTCGTCTCCAGGGCCCACTGATGGCATCGACTCCTCTCAACCCGGGTAATTCCATGCGAGGTGTCCCTGGGCGCCTCCGTTGGTCTTCATCTACCTGGGGTCGTCGGTGACGAGTCGGCTGTCCCCCGGCTGTCTCTCCGTGGATCTGCAGTCCTTTAGCCCGGCTGACTGTCGAATTGGGGAGTACCATGATGGGGTCATCCTTCCGTCCCCTCCGACAGCTCCCTGACTCGGCCTGCGTCCCCTTCAGCAGGGCCTCAGTATTCTGGTGTGTCTCCACGGCTCCCAAGAGGTCCTCCAAGGTCTGGGCGCGTAGGTTTGCCACCCTCTTCATGACGTGAGGTAGCACCCGTAAGAAGCGATCCATGACCACTTTGTCGATAACAGGGAGGGTGGCTACGTCGGTTAGGAGCCAAGCCCTGGTGATGCGCAGTAGGTCGCTCACCTGGGCTCAGGGGGAAGGATTTGGCCACGAACCTCCAGTTGTGGACCAGTTGGGCCCGACGGGACAGGCTGAACCCGTAGCGGCTAAGTACCTCCCTCTTGAAACTGTTGTAGTTAGCCACCTGTTCAGTGTTGAGGTCATAATACGCCTGGGTGTCTCCGGACAGGAACGGGGCCAGCAGACTGCCCACTTCGCATTTGGCCATCCTTCCCGGAGTGCTGTCCATTCGAACGTGCAGAGGTAGGTCTCGATGTCGTCATCCTCCGTTAGCTTGATTAAAAACTTATTGGGATGAGATTTGATCTGTGTTTCTCCTTGCAGCTTCCTGACTTCCTCAAGCAGGTGGACATTCTGTAGACGCTGTTTTTCCAGCATTCGTTACTAAATGTCCTGTTGCGCTTGTTGGGCCCGAACGAACTGAGCTATCAACTCGTCTATGCTGATACTGCATAAATGTCAACCCTGGTCTGACCACGTTGTCAAATGCCTGCATTCTTCACCACTTGTGGCAGACACAGACACAAGTGTGAGACCTCAGTTTCAAGGGTGTTTATTTAAAACAATAAAGAAAAAGACCCGTCGAGACCTGACATGTCCAGCAGCGGGAGCCACCGCCGCGTGATGTAGACTCCGTCTGTCACCAGGCCGCGACGAGTCTCCCCCTGGTGGCTTGCCCACGGTACGCCGCACAAGTAAGAGGGCAGATACGCATGTGAACAACAGGCCATAGAGATAGATAAAGGACTCATCTTTGTATCTGTGTTATAATACCGTCTGTGACTGCCTGGGCAGCGCCATTGAGGCTCTCTCTATTTTAAAGTAGTGAATTTTGTTCTTCTTCATTGGCTGACTGCTCCCAACTCATAGGAATCCTCACCCAGTTGACTCCGATATAAAAGTCATTTTTGGGTAACTTGCCGAAATGCCACTTGCGCCCACTTATATCAGTGCGTTCATAACAACCTAACCATTACAAAAAATATATTCGATCAAATAAGCCTCCCGTAGCAAATTAGCAATTAAATTTTTTGATAAAGATATTCTGTCACACCCTGATCTGTTTCACCTGTCCTTGTGCTTGTCTCCACCCCCTCCAGGTGTCTTCCCCACTTATCCCCTGTGTATTTATACCTGTGTTTTCTGTCTGTCTGTGCCAGTTTGCCTTGTTTGTCAAGCTTACCAGCGGTTGTCCTGTCAGCTCCTGTCTTTTCCCTGCCTCGCTTTTTCTCGTCCTCCTGGTTTTTGACCCTTGCCTGTCCTGACCCGTCCCTGTACCCGCCCACCTGACCACTCTGCCTGTCCCTGACCCTGAGCCTGCCTGCCTGTACCTTTGCTCTACTTTTCGATTACTGAACTCTACCTGAGCCTGCCTGCCGTCCTGTAACTTTGCTCCTACTCTAGATTATCGACCCCTGCCTGCCTTGACCTGTCGTTTGCCTGCCCCTGTTGTTACAATAAACATTGTTACTCCACACAGTCTGCACTTGGGTCTTACCTTGATACCTGATAAATTCAACACTCATTGACCTCCATACATAAAGTTATTTTCGTGGACAGATTGTGAGCAGAGTAAAACCTCGCCCTTCGCCTCTTCCTCTCTGGTACTATGGTTTTTGATTTATCTTACTTTGTAAACAACTTCAAGTTTGGGAAAATAAATCCCCTAATATTTGCACCCTATTCAGTTGTTTTTCATTACCTACTTGGTCATCCCTTACAACTTTGCACATTCTTGGAACACAAGTTTAGTATGTGCTTTTAGCTTTAGCACTTGGCACATACAAATAGGACCAGACTATCAAAATAGCATATTAAGTATTTTACGTGGAAAGGTACCCTTTGGATTTAAAAGACCAGTGCAGTCCAAAATGTGATTTGCCTGTGCTTTATACATATTTCCACACTATGAAGTTGGAATAATACCGTGAAATTGTGGAAATGTTGATAATGACCTTTTAGTGTTTGAAAATTTAAGAATGTTTTGGAGGGATCTGAAAAGCTGGTCAATTACCTGTATGTAACAGATGTAGGATCTTAATTTGAGCCAGTTTTCTACAGCAGGAAAATAATCCTGCAGCAACAGGACAGTTGAATTATTGTGTAGATTATAATTAATAAAAAGAAATTGTAGGGGTTGATATATTTTCATTAGAGCAAATCAAGCCTGACATTTTAAATGGAAATTACAAACTTTAGAAGCCTTTTTAAACCATGAATACACTTCAAGTTTGCATTTCCTTCTCTACAGAAAAATTATTCGTAACAAAAGAGTGATCAAACTAAGATCCTACATCTGTAACGAGTCATTCTGTAAGCAGCAGGGGCACAACGTAACAAAAAACAAAGTTACAGCTACAGTGCCTTCAGAAAGTATTCACACCCCTTGACTTTTCCCACATTTTGTTGTGCTTCAGCCTGCATTTAAAAGTGATTAAACTCAGATGTTGAGTCACTGGCCTACACACAATACCCCATAATGTCAAAGAGGAATTATTTTTTTTACAAATGTTTACAAATTAAGAACAAATTAAACGTCTTACGTCAATAATTATTCAACCCTTTTGTTATGGCAAGCCTACATAGGAGTAAACATTTGCTTAACAAGTCACATAACAAGTTTCATGGACTCACTCTGTGTGCAATAATAGTTTTACCATGATTTTCTAATGACTACCTCATCTCTGTACCCCACACATACAATTATCTGTAAGGTCCCTTAATCGAGCAGTGAATTTCAACCACAAAGAGCAGGGAGGGCACCAACACAACACATCACTGAGTACTACTCTTCATATTTTTAAGCATGGTGTTGGCTGCATCATGTTATGCATCATGACTCCAACACCATCATTAAGTTTGCAGACGACACAACAGTGGTAGGCCTGATCACCGAAAACGATGAGACAGCCTATAGGGAGGAGGTCAGAGACCTGGCCGGGTGGTGCCAGAATAACAACCTCTCTCTCAACGTAACCAAGACTAAGGAGATGATTGTGGTCTACAGGAAAAGGAGGACCGAGCACACCCCCACTCTCATCGACGGGGCTGTAGTGGAGCAGGTTGAGAGCTTCAAGTTCCTTGGTGTCCACATCAACAACAAACTAGAATGGTCCAAACACACCAAGACAGTCGTGAAGAGGGCACAACAAAGCCTACTCAGGAAACTAAAAAGATTTGGCATGGGTCCTGAGATCCTCAAAAGGTTCTACAGCTGCAACATCGAGAGCATCCTGACTGGTTGCATCACTGCCTGGTACGGCATTTGCTCGGCCTCTGACCGCAAGGCACTACAGAGGGTAGTGCATCCGGCCCAGTACATCACTGGGGCTAAGCTGCCTGCCATCCAGGACCTCTACACCAGGCTGTGTCAGAGGAAGGCCCTAAAAATTGTCAAAGACCCCAGCCACCCCAGTCATAGACTGTTCTCTCTACTACCGCATGGCAAGCGATACCGGAGTGCCAAGTCTAGGACAAAAAGGCTTCTCAACAATTTTTACCCCCAAGCCATAAGACTCCTGAACAGGTAATCAAATGGTTACCCGGACTATTTGCATTGTGTGCCCCCCCAACCCCCTCAACCCCTCTTTTTACACTGCTGCTACTCTCTGTTTATCATATATGCATAGTCACTTTAACTAACCATTCATGTACAAACTACCTCAATTGGGCCAACCAACCAGTGCTTCCGCACATTGGCTAACCGGGCTATCTTTTAAATAATCATTTGCAAATACTGTACAATCCAGGTGTGCAAAGCTCTTAGAGACTTACCCCAAAAGACTCACAGCTGTAATCACTGCCAAAGGTGATTCTAACATGTATTGACTCAGGGGGTTGAATACTCATGTAATTAAGATAAACTGTGGTTTAGAATTTTACTTCCACTTTGATGTTACAGATTATTTGGTGTAGATTGTTGACATAAAATGACAATTACATCCATTTTAATCCCTCCTTGTAAAACATCCAAATGTATAACAAGTCAAGGAGCGTGAATACTTTCTGAAGGCGCTGTATATCCTCCAAAAGACGTAATACTGCTACTGCTTTCTCTCAAAAGGATCCACAGACGAATCAACTGCAAAGTCAGTGGAACTCTTCTGCAATACTGTAGAAAACTCTCCACCAACTCCTTAGCAGCAGTATGGCAGGTCAATATCACACTCAGCAAAAAGGATAGCCCACTAAACTGTGGAAGCATAGCCACAGGAAGTAGGGGTGCTGAGGGTGCTGCAGCACTCCATGATGAATCACAATTGAAAAATAGTGAATATAAAAATTTATAAATCACTCCTGTATGAGCTGAGACAAAAATGGTCCCGTATTCTGGCTACGGCGTCTCAAATTGGACAAACAGTACTATTGCCGCTTTATTCTCATTTTTCAAGCGAATGTCTTTTAAGGGAGTACGCAAGCACACTCATTAATTTCGCCTAGCCGAACTTGGCAAGGTGCCAGCTGAACTAAAGCATGCTGACACCTTAAGGAGACTTCAAGACTGCATGCTGTTTTTGATACAACAATTCTAAATTACCGAGAGGAAAAGCCAGGGTGCTCTATGACAGTGGTTCACAAACTTTTTATAGCCCCCGAGGTTGTTTTCTGTTTAGTGTCTGTGCCTGACGGAACTGTGCGTTTTCGCTTTTGTTATTTTGTTTGAGTGTGTTTATGAATAAAGTAATCATGAACACTTACCACGCTGCGACTTGGTCCACTTCAACTACCACTTACGACAAGCGTTACAACCACAGGTTCATGAGAAGGGTGTGCTTGAAAGGATGCACGTAACTCTGCAATGTTGGGTTGTATTGAAGAGAGTCCCAGTCTTAAATCATTTTCCACACACAGTCTGTGCCTGTATTTAGTTTTCATGCTAGTGAGGGCTGAGAAACCACTCTCACATAGGTACATGGTTGCAAAGGGCATCAGTGTCAGCGTGATTTACCAAGGCAAGAAACTCCAGAAATCTGGCAGTGGCTTCTGATTCAATTCAATTTTCACAGAACCGCAAGTTGCAATTTCGATGAGGCTCTCTTGTTCAGATATCGATAAGTGGACTGGAGGCAGGGCATGAAAGGGATAACAAATCCAGTTGTTTGTGTAGTCCGTTTTGGGAAAGTACCTGCGTAATTGCGCATGTAGCTCACTCAGGTGCTTCGCTATATCACATTTGACATTGTACGTAAGCTTGAGTTCACTTGCGCACCAAAAATCAAACAACGATGAAAAGACCTGTGTGTTGTTCTTGTTAAATTCAGACAGAAAAGAGCTCCAACTTCTTAATCATAGCCTCAATTTTGTCCCGCACATTGAATATATTTGCGGAGAGTCCCTGTAATCCTGGATTCAGATCATTCAGGCGAGAAAAAACATCACCCAGATAGGCCAGTCGTGTGATTAAGACGTCATCATGCAAGCGGTCAGACAAGTGAAAATTATGGTCAGTAAAGAAAACGTTAAGCTCGTCTCTCAATTTTAAAAAAGTATCAATACTTTGCCCCTTGATAACCAGCGCACTTCTGTATTTTGTAAAAATGTTACATGGTTGCTGCCCATATCATTGCATAGTGCAGAAAATACACAAGAGTTTAGGGGCCTTGCTTTAACAAAGTTAACCATTTTCACTGTAGTGTTCAAAACGTCTTACAAGCTCTCAGGCATTCCCTTGGCGGCAAGAGCCTCTCGGTGGATGCTGTGTTGTACCCAAGTGGCGTCAGGAGCAACTGCTTGCACGCGCGTTACCACTCCACTATGTCTCCCTGTCATGGCTTTTGCGCCATTAGTACAGATACCAACACATCTTGACCACCAAAGTCCATTTGATGTCACAAAGCTGTCCAGTACTTTAAAAATATCCTGTCATGTTGTCCTGGTTTCCAGTGGTTTGCAGAAGAGGATGTCTTCCTTAATTGACCCCCATAAACGTAACGGACATATACCAGGAGCTGTGCCAGGCCCGCCATGTCTGATGACTCATCCAGCTGTAATGCATATAATTCACTGGCTTGTATGCGAAACAGTAATTGTTTCAAAACCTCTCATGCTATGTCACTGATGCGTCGTGAAACAGTGTTGTTTGATGAGGTCATTGTCCGTATAGTTTTTTGGGCCTTTTCCCACCAGCATTGTCCCAACCATATCCGCTGCAGGAGGAAGAATTAAGTCCTCCACAATAGTATGGGGCTTGCCTGTCCTAGCCCGTCGGTAGCTCACAATATAAAACGCTTCTAGCCCCTTCTTATTAATGGTATCTGTTGCTTTTATACGTCTTATTACTCGAAAGTCGTCTTTATTCTTGCTGTTTTGTTTCGAAATGTCTGCGCAAGAGTGAACATTTCCCGTGAGAGAGTAAAGGTTAATGTGATTGGATGCTAATTATTTGACTAGGCTACCTGTATTTGACATTGTGTTGTTATTTCGCTGAACAGTAGATGGTTTAATTTTATTTTTAGCAGTGAAACGAGGCTACTCAGGCAACAATAAAAACTCACCCAAATGTGGAACCCCGTTCAAAAATATGAATGTACTATTTGAAAATATATATTTTTTTTAATCAATCACATTTTTATTTGGCGTACCTCCGACCGCCTTGCGCGTACCCCTGGGAATACCTGCTCTACGAGATTGGGCTCTTCTGCAATAGCTACTGAGGATACTACCTTGGCCCACTTTCCTGTATCAACACATCCCACCAACGAGAACCGGAGAACTACACCATCGGAAGCAAAGTGTAATCTTAGAAGTAGGAGAAGAGGATCCTTCCAATGCATTCTCCATCTCCCCTCTCGTCCAGATCTGCGGCTCGCTAACCATTTTTCATCACTGAGCCCCCTGACTTCACCAGGGGCCTCCAACGAGGAACCTACTCCGTCCCCCAAGTCCTTCCCACTCAAATTCTGGTCCTGGGTTACTGAGCCAGCCATCCCCTGGAGCAACCCACAGACAACGTCCCCACAGGCTCGTTTATCCTGGCTATTTTCGCTGGACTCTTGGATGAAGTCGAAACTCTTCTCTCAAAAGAGTGTTGGATATTATTGACAATTTGTACTTATTTTGGGAATGTCCTCAGTTCTTAAAAAGGGAGGGCTTTCACCCAAACAGGAGAGGAGCGAGGATGCTTAGTGCTAGTATCGAATAGGTACTACAAATTTGATGGGATATCAGTCCTTGCCCGCAACAAGTAAATCTTATTAACTCTTGTTTTAATCCACGTACTTGTTCGAGGTACAGGGCTAATGGTTCAGTTCTAGGAAATGTTGTATCTATTCCAATTAAAGCCAACACCATGGTATTTTCTAATAGTGAGTTACCTGCTGAACCTGCTGAATGTGGCATGTTCGTATTAGAAACTCCTGCTGATCTGAAATCCTGTAGTTGCGGCCTTGGACTGATTCATGTAATTGCAAGAAGTTTGATTTCAAAAATGGATTTGATTGTAACTCCGGATTCTCAAACCAACGTGGACATTCTGGTCATAGCTGCATCTTGGCTAAAGAAGTCTATGCTCGAGTCTATCTGGCTCGAGAGGTTTCCTTGTCTCGGTTGGTTCGGCAGGCTTCCATCCCACGTCATGCCTCAGCTGGCTCGTCAGGCTCCTACGCCTTAGCCAGCTCGTAAGGCTCCCACGCCTCAGCGGGATCGTCGGGCTTTCATGCCTCAGCCAGATCGTCGGGCTCCCACCCCTCAGCTGGCTAGTCAGGCTCCCACGCCTCAGCCGGCTCGTCGGACTTCTACGCCTCAGCCTGCTAGTCTAGCGCCATGCCTCAGTACTGTCACACCTGCTCCCACTTCCCTTCTCTGGCGCTCAAGGGTGCCATGCTGCCCTACATTATGCACACCTGTCACTATCATTACACGCATCAGCACTCATTGGACTCACCTGGACTCTTTTACTTTGTTGATTGCCCCTTTATATCTGTCTGCTCCTCAGTTTGTTCCCTGTGTCAGCATTGATGTCGTTATGTTTTCCCCTGTCCAGACGATGTCATTGTTTGTTTCTTGTCTAATATCCATTAAATGTTCACTCCCTGTACTTGCTTCCCAGCGTCGGTCCTTACACAACTGCCTAAAATTGGCTCACGCATTATTAAAAAGAGAAATTATAGGAATTTTAACGAGCAAAATGTTTTTGTCTGACCTGAACTGACTTGGACAGGCCCTTAATTCTTTTATTTCCCTGTTTAACTCTGTTGCAGATAAATATGCGCCGTAAAAAAAAAACTAAGGATAAAAGACAAATCTGATCATTGATTCATGCATGAATTGCCTGAGAAATTGCAGTAAAGAAATATAGCTTGGGCTAAGGCTAGACTGATGAGTCTATGTCTGATTGGCAGTCCTCAGACATTTGAGAAATAGATGTCTATCTCTGGTTAGAAAAGCTAAATCAACATATTTATTGAATTGTGTATTGGAGAGTGGTGGTAATCCAGTCAACTTCTGGAAAGTGGTCAAATCTTTTAAACAAAACCCCACCCTCTCGTTGCCACCGCAGATTTTGACATACTAGTCCCATACTAGACAAGATGTTTATGTGTAGTGTATAACCATTTTGATTCAGCTGGCCACCTGTTTGAAAGGATAGTCTATAAAAATGTATGTCATTCCAAAACAGGCAGTCCTTTTGTCACCTCAGAACAGACTGTAAAGAATGATGCTCTAACAGACTCACATCATTTATTTTCATTTCAACCATTTGATGTCTATGATGTATTAAGTGCCTTGCTAAATCGATGTAAAACATCCACAGGGTTGATTCACCTGACCCCTTCTTACTACCGCTCTCTGCCACACTCATTGTTGAATCTTTAACCAGGTATTTTTTTACTTAACAATTGCTACTGGTGTTATCCCTAAGATTTGGAAAGAGACACATGTCCTCCCCCTACATACAGTAAGGGCAAAAATCCTTCTGACTTAGATAATTACTGCCCAATCTCTAAGTCATCTTGACTAGACAAGGTATTAGAATCTCTGATCAACTCCCAGCTAAGAACTTTTTAACTTCTCACTCTATTTTAAATATGTACTAGATCTGTTTTTAGATCTGGGCATATCACTGTTTCAGCCACTATGCTTGTTTAAGATGATGTGTTAAATTACCTAGATCATATAAAACACTGTGCTGCCTTATTTATAGACCTTTCCAAGGCATTCGACACCGTTGACCCTTCCCTACTCATTCAAAAACTGGATAAGGAGTCTTGCAAATGGTTTAAGAACTATTTGACAAACAAGACACAATGTGTGCCTTCTGATGGTGTCAAGTCTAGACTCCTTGATATTATGAAAAGTGTTGATTTTGTTACCTGTTCTCGCTACTATTTACACAAATGACATTGGCCTATGTATTAAATCCTGTAATATTCATCTGTATGCAGACGATACGGTTATGTATGCCATTACACCGAATGTTGACCAAGCTTTGTTAGAGCTGCAATCTGATTTTGGCGGTCCTATTCTGTGAGCTTGTGTGGCCTATCACATTGCGGCTGAGCCATTGCTGCTCCTAGACGTTTCCACTTCACAATAACAGCACCGACAATTGAGCGGGGCAGCTCTAAGCAGGGCAGAAATTTGACGTACTGACTTGTTGGAAAGGTGGCATCTTATGATGAGGCCACGTTGAAAGTCACTGAGCTCTTCAGTAAGGCCATTGTACTGCCAATGTTTGTCAATGGAGATTGCATGGCTGTGTGCACGATTTTATACACCTGTCAGCAACGGGTGTGGCTGAAATAGCAGAATCCACAGATTTGAAGGGGTGACCACATACTTTTGTATACATTTGAAATTGGAAGTTTACATACACCTTAGCCAAATAAATTTAAACTCAGTTTTTCACAATTCCTGACATTTAATCCTAGTAAAATTTCCCTGTTTTAGGTCAGTTAGGATCACCACTTTATTTTAAGAATGTGAAATGAATTATTTATTTCAGCTTTTATTTCTTTCATCACATTCCCAGTGGGTCAGAAGTTTACATACACTCAACTAGTAATTGGTAGAATTGCCTTTAAATTGTTTAACTTGGGTCAAACGTTTCAGGTAGCCTTCCACAAGCTTCCCACAATAAGTTGGGGGAATTTTGGCCCATTCCGCCTGACAGAGCTGGTGTAACTGAATCAGGTTTGTAGGCCTCCTGGCTCGCACACGCTTTTTCAGTTCTGCCCACAAATGTTCTATAGGATTGAGGTCAGGGCTTTGTGATGGCCACTCCAATACCTTGACTTTGTTGTCCTTAAGCCATTTTGCCACATCTTTGGAAGTATGATTTGGGTCATTGTCCATTTGGAAGACTCATTTGCGACCAAGCTTTAACTTCCTGACTGATGTCTTGAGATGTTGCTTCAATATATCCACATCATTTTTCTCCCTCATGATGCCATCTATTTTGCGAAGTGCACCAGTCCCTCCTGCAGCAAAGCACCCCCACAACAGGATGCTGCCACCCCCGTGCTTCATGTTTAGGATGGTGTTCTTCGGCTTGCAAGTCTCCCCCTTTTTCCTCCAAACATAACAATGGTCATTATGGCCAAACAGTTCTATTTTTGTTTCATCAGACCAGAGGACATTTCTCCAAAAAGTACGATCTTTGTCCCCATGTGCAGTTGCAAACCGTAGTCTGGCTTTTTTATGGGGGTTTTGGAGCAGTAGCTTCTTCCTTGCTGAGCGGCCTCTTAGGTTATGTCGATATAGGACTCGTTTTACTGTGGATAAAGATACTTTTGTACCTGTTTCCTCCAGAATCTTCACAAGATCCTTTGCTGTTGTTCTGGGATTGATTTGCACTTTTCACACCAAAGTACGTTCATCTCTAGGAGACAGAACGCGTCTCCTTCCTGAGTGGTATGATGGCTGCGTGGTCCCATGGTGTTTATACTTGCGTACTATTGTTTGTACAGATGAACGTGGTACCTTCAGGCATTTGGAAATTGCTCCCAAGGATGAACCAAACTTGTGGAGGTCTACAAAAAAAAATTCTGAGGTCTTGGCTGATTTCTTTTGATTTTCCCATGATGTCAATCAAAGAGGCACTGAGTTTGAAGGTAGGCCTTGATATACATCCACAGGTACACCTCCAATTGACTCAAATTATGTCAATTAGCCTATCAGAAGCTTCTAAAGCCATGACATCATTTTCTGGAATTTTCCAAGCTGTTTAAATACATATTCAACTTAGTACATGTAAACTTCTGACCCACTGGAATTGTGATACAGTGAATTGTAAGTGAAATAATCTGTCTGTAAACAATTGTTGAAAAAAATTACTTGTGTCATGCACAAAGTAGATGTCCTAACCGACTTGCCAAAACTATAGTTTGTTAACAAGAAATTTTAGTGTGGTTGAAAAACGAGTTTTAATTATTCCAACCTAAGTGTATGTAAACTTCCAACTTCAACTGTGTATAGTGTACCTCACTTCCCTGCTGAAATATAAACATCTGAGATACCAAATCCATTGGGCAGGGTTGGTTAACTCTTGAGGTCCCGCTTGTCTCCACAAAGTTTGGTAAATCCTACCTTTTGTTTTAATGGACCATAGTTATGGAATACCTTACAAAACAAATTACAACTGGATTCCTGTGGTAGATAGGGTAATTTAAAACTCTGTTGGTAAATAAAGTTAATAAATAATAAAAACATGCATATCCATAGTGTGTTCTACGGTGCAATTACAAAAATGTACAGATCAGTCAGAACAAAAATCAAAGCTCACACAGGCCACTCTAAACAGAAAGCAGAGTCTGAAACCGAAGTAACATTTCTAAGCTGAGGTTTTAATAGAAGGCTGTGACCCATGTCTGTGAGAGAGAACAATGGTTGTCTTTCAACAACAGGGACTTACCCCGAAATGACTGACAGGCTCTGGTGTGCAGCTCTTGCCATCTCACAGCCTTTAATTCGCGTCTTGTGCATCTCGACCCGTATTGAGGGGCAGTCGCCGGAGATCTCGCCAATGGAGATGACCAGTTCACGATACAGGGCCACAAGTGTGTTAAACTCCTGGACGATCTGGGGGAAAAATTAAATAAACATGATTTAAGATTATTTGGACCTCGGATATAGGTTCCTCTGTCACGAGCCACAGCCAGTCCTTGCAAAGTTCTTCCATGTAAAGTGCATTCGGAAAGTATTTAGACCTCTTGACTTTTTCAAAAAAAATTACGTTACAGCCTTATTCTAAAATGGATTAAATACCCCATAATGACAAAGCAAAAACTGTTTTTAGATTTTTGGGCCAATTTATAAAAAATAACAAACTGAAATATCACATTTACATAAGAATTCAGACCATTTACTTAGTACTTTGTTGAAGCGCCTTTGGCAGCGATTACAGCCTTGAGTCTTCTTGGGTATGATGCTACAAGCTTGGCACACCTGTATATGGGGAGTTTCTCTCATTTCTCCCATTCTTCTCAGATCCTCTCAAGCTCTGTCAGGTTGGATGGGGAGCGATGCTGCACAGCTATTTTCAGTTCTCTCCAGAGATGTTCGATCAGGTTCAAGTCCGGGCTCTTACTGGGCCACTTAAGGACACTCAGAGATTTGTCCCAAAGCCACTCCTGCGTTGTCTTGGCTGTGTGCTTAGGGTCGTTGTCCTGTTGGAAGGTTAACCTTCGCCCACTCTAAGGTACTGAGCACTCTGGAGCAGGTTTTCATCAAGGATCTCTCTGTACTTTGCTCCTTTCATCTTTCCTTCAATCCTGATTAGTCTCCCAGTCCCTGCCGCTGAAAAACCTCCCCACAGCATGATGCTGCCACCACCATACTTCACCTTAGGGATGGTGCCAGGTTTCCTCCAGATGTGACACTTGGCATTCAGGCCAAAGAGTTTAATCTTGGTTTCATCAGAACAGAGAATCTTGTTTCTCATGGTCTGAGAGTCCTTTATGTGCCTTATGGTAAACTCCAAGCGGGCTGTCTTGTGCCTTTTCCTGAGGAGTGACTTCCGTCTGGCTACTCTACCATAAAGGCCTGATTGGTGGAGTGCTGCAGAGATGGTTGTCCTTCTGGAAGGTTGTGCCATCTCCACAGAGGAATTCTGGAGTTCTGTCAGAGTGACCATTGGGTTCTTGGTCTCCTCCCTGACCAAGGCCCGTCTCCCCCGATTGTTCAGTTTGGCCGGACAGCCAGCTCTAGGAAGAGTCTCGGTGGTTCCAAACTTCTTCCATTTAAGAATGATGGAGGCCACTGTATTCTTGGGGACCTCCAATGCTGCAAAAAATGTTGGTACCCTTCCCCAGATCTGTTCCTCCACACAATCCTGTCTCGGAGCTCTATGGACAATTCCTTCGACCTGGTTTTTGCTCTGACATGCACTGTCAACTTTGGGACCTTATATAGACAACTGCCTTTCCAAATCATGTCCAATCAATTGAATTTACCACAGGTGGACTCCAATCAAGTTGTAGAAACATCTCAAGGATGATCAATGGAAACAGGATGAACCTGTGCTTAATTTGGAGTCTCATAGCAAAGGGTCTGAATACTTATGTTAGTAAGGTATTTCTGTTATTTATTGGTAAAAACATGTTTTAACACATTTCTAAAAAACAGTTTTCGCTTCATCATTATGGGGTATTTGTGTAGATTGATGAGGGAAACATTTTTTTTATCCATTTTAGAATAAGGCTGTAACATAACAAAATGTGGCAAAAGTTAAGGGATCTAAATACTTTACAAATGCACTTTAGGTTAGATAATGCAGGCTACTGTAAACATATCTGGCTTTCTCATGGGGAATTGTAAACATTTCACCAGCAGACACAGTTGCAATAGGCCTACTTGCTACATCAGTTGCCAGGACAACATATTGACTTGTAGGTTAGATCAGAGCAATAGTCATCCTATATTCACAGGTGGGCTGTCAATTTAGCAGCTTTAGGTTTTTACAGTGGGGACACAATGAAGACATCCGCACTGCAGGTTCAATAACTACCTTAGCTATTCAACACCATCCTATGGACAGCAACTCCACGCCTTTCAGTCCATTGTTCCTCTCTAAACCAGAGCATATCTTTGAATAAATTGACAGCTATTTCCAAAACAGCACTGATCCCTGGACAGGGGTATTATTCTAACCTCCACAATACAAAAGATAGGCTAATCAACATTGATGCCTAACAACATTAGGTTTATAGGACATGAAATTACAAAGTGAATGTACCTATGTAAAATTAATTAATTATGAATTGACGACAACACATTATGCTAAGTTCGGCTATGTGCATCGAACGAAGTAGAGCATTGAATCCTTTGAACGGGACAACGCTTTTCATTTCTACCAGCGCTCGAGACTCAGGAGCATTCTGCTGTTCTCTGGGCACTGAGACTCAATGACGTTCACTGATGCACAGTATGAGCGGGGAGAGAATACATATGGACGGTTCTGCCAGCACCTGTCAAATCAGTGGCCATCTGCGTCCATCAAACAGAGCCCGTTAGACAACTCTGTAATGTAGGCGATATTGGAGATCACCCCAAGTCATCGTCATCCGGGCATTCAACACTTGATGCTCCAAAATGCAAATCCCACCATCGCAATCAATGACAAAACACGGGTAAAAAAAACATGAGCGGGTCAATTTGTCTTCTCTGCAACAACAGCAACGCAAATGGATTTCATTTTCACCAGACAATAGGCCTACACACAATGGAGGGGGTGGGTGCATTTGCAGTTTGTTGCAGTTTAAACAGCCAATATCAGTGCAAACGGATGAAATTACTTGAAGAAAGAAATAACGAAAAGGTGGATGAATAAACGACTTTAGCTGCAACATGCTAGAGGAAATAAGCATTGTGAGGTGAATGTCGCAAGCTCGATACCTACCATTCTACAGTCTGTCACGGCGCGCTGGGCTTTGCGTGTGCTCTCCGTGCTCTCCCTCCTCTCCGGGTCTCGGTAGGAAGCCTTGCCGATCTGGAAGATGTTCCCGGCGGATCTGGGGCGGTTCTTGCGCCCATTCGGTGCAGAACTCATGCATACACATCCAGTGATAAAACAGCTCTAATACAGAACGTTAAACCCCACCACCACCTATATTCGCCGATATCCTGTTCTCTCTTTCGTTTGTGGGCTAGGCTATTTTGGTGACGAGACAGTTATCTGTGGTTTATTATTGCTCTCTCTCTATCTCTCTCTCTCTCTCTACCTCTCTCTACTGTTTAAGAAAAAGCCGATATTTTTCTCTCTACCCCTCTCTAAGAAAAAGTCTAAGAAAGTCTAAGAAAAAGCAGAAATGTTTGCAGGCATTCCTCTGAGCGCACAAGTACCGGATGAGCGCTCGCGACTCCTCTCCGCATTGCCTCGACTGCAAAAGGGGCGCGAGTCACCTTCACTACAGCTGATAGTATACGGTAACCGAAGCCTATGTACACACCCGACCCGGGATCCAGCTAGCTGGAGTGTCCTTCCTAGCGCACCGCTGCCGTGTTGGTCGGTGGAAAGCAATCGCCTTCACTGGCATTCACCAAATGCAACCATTTCTTATAATTGCGCGTTTCCATTAAACACTAATAAGACGGATTGCGTAGGGTCTTCAGCAATGTATGCAAATCCTCTCTTTTGGAAACGCAAAAACGTCGCCAAACGTCTAAATAAAAAATCAATGTCACTTAATGCAATTCTAACACCTGCTTCATCACTAACCCACTGGAAACCGACAGGAAATCTATTCCTGGTTGCCAATATGCCGATTTTGTTCCCAAGGTCTTTTTCTTCGAGTTTCTCCAGAGTGTATCTAACCTTGCCTTGGTGAGACAAGAGACGAGCGGAGCAGTTGCTACAGGCCTGACGTGGCTGGCAACACTGCACACCCATAGGGCAGGAATACTAACTAATAGGACCCAGCAAACCAGACTCACTGATATAGGCTAGCCTATAGGCTCGGGTGAAATGTGTATTCTCATTAGGCTCGAGTGAAATGTGTATTCTCTTTAAATAGCCTCGTCTAGGCCGAACATAGACATTGGTTATAATATGAAACAACTAACTGTAGGCCAATTTGAAAAAAAGTAATTAAAGGTATGACTATTAGGCTAAGTCTGATTCATCCCAGTTTATAGACTTAACCGAAATTCAAAGAAATGTACGTTTTGTGAGCTTAATTAATGAACGTTAGTTTGTGACATGGTCAAATATCAGTTAAAACAGGATATCGAGATGACGTCTGGACCTTTATGTGTCGACCTACAATAGATTAAATTCAGTGTCCAAAGTGCATTGCTACAACACCGCTTGCACCTGAAAGCTTACACGGAGCTGTCCAGGTGCTGAAATCCCACGCACAGTGTTTTGCGTAGGCTAATTAGTCTGTTTCTAATTTCTTATGTAACATAATTCAACTAATTAAAACAAGAGTTACAATAGACTAGATGTTTGTTATTTTGTGATATTTAATTACCTAGGCCTGCCGGTCTAAATGGTAGAAATGCGCTGGTTGTTCATTGCCTCTCATGCGCTCCTCTTCAGGTCGCGTGACCATTTATCTCTAAGGAGACAAAGTCAAGTTAACAACATACAGTTGGCTCTAGTGCGTCCTCTGCGCAAAAAGGCTAAAGACAGGACAGCAAGTTCTGTAACAATCACCAGCAGAAGCCTAATACAAATGGATGACAATCTCTCAAGTTTGGAAACAGAGGTACCATGTAACAAACCGGAAGTAGTTCTCACTATTTTACACTTTAATGACGTGTACGAAATATAGAAGCAAGACCAGAATAACTGGTTGGCGGAGCCGCATGGTAAAGGTTAGCTAGCTAACGTTTTGAAAATACACTTAGGCCTAACTAACTTTAACTTCCGTTGGCTGGATCAAGTCTGGTTGAAATTTCACTCTGTCTAGCGTTGGGCAATCTAGCTAGCCTTTGTAAACATGAGAATTTCACATAACTAAATGTTAGCTATGGTTTTCTCCCCCAGGTTTGCTCTAAAAGTATTACAGTCGCTAAATCCGTTGATAGTTTTCAGTGGTGACTGACTGAGCCCTTCCTTGCTAAGCACAGTCACCAAGGGAAAGCATATGGTAGATGTTCTAAATAAATTAGGAGTCCACTGTGCCGTGTATGGTAAGTGCTTCTCTCCAACCATGCATTACTACTTAATTGTACACAAAAATAATCCTCAGAGGATCCCTTTCTCCAAATTCATTACTCAGAGAGCTCTCTCTCTCTCTCTCTCTCTCTCTCTCTCTCTGTCTCTCTCTCTCACACACACAAACACACACACACACACACACACACACACACACACACACACACACACACACACACACACACACACACACACACACACAGACAGAGAGAGAGAGATCCCTCAAAACTAATAAGGGCTCAATTCAATCCGCATCGCGGGTAGTTCAGTTTTACAGGGTGATTGAATTTTAAAGGCAATGTTCCCGTTTTAGCGGAGACTGCATTCACAGTAAATTATGCATAATGTTGCCTCAATTGGAAATTACGTTTACATTTCTTTTACGGAATCTGTAACACTTCAGCTTTACAGATTGAATAGAGCCCTTAATGTGGTTTCATTGTCTTCGTCTAAGGCAATCATGAATTTGACTTCGGCATGGACCTCTTGGAAGAACATACTAAAATGATGCCCTTCCCATGGTTCCTTAGCAATGTGTATGACAGGTCAGTTTCACTGAGCAATACTAGGCTATATATGCCGGTGGGTTAACACACTTATGGGCACAATACTTCGCAAGTGTCAATAAATCTTCAGTTGTACCTAAAGGGCTATTGGTTGTTTTACATCCAGTGTTTCATTTGAATGTAAACAAACAACAATTGTTCACTCAAAGGTTCACTAGTGAAACGCTGGTCCATGGCGTGGTCAGCAGCATCCTGGAGTGGAATGGCTTGAAGATCGCTTTCATGGGCCTGGTAGAGGAGGACTGGCTGGATACCCTGGGCACTGTGGACAAGAACAACATCAAGTATATAGACTACGTGGAGACAGCAGATCGTCTGTCTGCTGAGCTGAGGGACAAAGGGGCTGCCCTGGGCATCGCACTCACACACACGAGGTGGCGTAATGACGCCAGGCTAGCATCCGAGTCTAACGGTGTGGATCTCATTCTGGGAGGACATGGCCATGAGTACGGGGTTCTGGAGGTCAATGGAATTCTGATTGTGAAGAGTGGCTCTGAGTTCAGGTACCTTTCCAAGAGTGATGGTGTGAAGGACCAGGATGGGACTTTCAAGTACAGCTGTGAAAAGATAGTCACAATGAAAGACCTTGAGGAAGATGCAGAAATCCAGCAGAGTGTGAAAGGATACACTGATAATATGCAGGTGAGTTTCAGTTGTTGCAGCTTAATTAGCTTACCGTAGTGTGTGTCTTTGTTACTAGCCTGCCCAGATGCCACTAAGCTGACGTTTTCTGAATTTATGTCACTCTGTCTCAGCACATGTTTGGAGAGGTCCTGTGCCACATAGAAGTGGCCTTGGATGGACGCTACGCTGCCGTGAGACGAGCAGAGTGCAGCCTGGGTAATCTGATCATCTATGCCATGCTGGAGGCCACTCATGCTGAGGTGGCTTTTTTAAACTCAGGTTATTACAACTTCCATTTTCTTTATGTTTCAGTCACAGGCTTATATGAAATATTACCTCCATATTCTATTTTCCTTTTTTTTTTACAGAGCAGACTTTTTGAATACAGAAAGAGTTTGGCACCCTGGTTAGAAACAAGCTATCAATCTACAGATGTAGGATTTGATCACTCTTTTGTTACTGCACGGCAGGAAATGCAAACTTCTAGTGTATTTGAGGTTTAAAAAGGTTTCTAAAGTTTGTCATTTCCTTTTGAAATGTCAGACTTGATTTGCCCTAACAAAAAATGTAACAACCCTTACAAAAAATGTCCATTAATTATAATCCACATAATACTTCACATTTCCTGTTGCTGCAGGATTATTTTCCTGCTGTAGCAAACTGGCTCAAATTAAGATCCTACATCTGTATGAATGAAACTTTTGAACTACTGTCTGACTCTGCCCCTGTGGCTCAGTTGGTAGAGCATGGTGTTTGCAACGCCAGGGTTGTGGGTTTGTTTCCCACGGGGGACCGGTACGAAAAGAAAAAAAAATGTATGAAATGAATTGAAATGTATGCATTCACTACTGTAAGTCGCTCTGGATAAGAGCGTCTGCTAAATGACTGAAATGAAAATGAAAATGAAATGAGGTACTCTGCGTTTTGACCGCTTGCACCCGGTGGGCCCCCTGACCATGCATGACCTGCTGCAGATCCTGCACATAAATGACCCAGTGCTGGTGGTGGAGGCCACAGGGCAGCAGCTCTTTGAGGGCCTGGAGAACGGAGTCCGCAACTACCCTGCTCTGGATGGAAGGTAGTGCACTGGAACACAATGGAAAGGCACCAAAAGCACATTATGAGTGAACTGGTTTGATTGTAGTTGCTATTTTATTCTCACAGACAAAGCAATCACAAGGGTTCTTGAAACATATTGCATTTTTTTCAGATTTCCCCAGGTTTCTGGGATCCAGTTTGGCTTTGATCCCAATGGAAAACCTGGCCACAGAGTCATTGCTGAGACTGTGAAGGTTTAAGGCAAGTCTGGATAGACACAGAAAGTATGTGGGGCCATGAAATCATTTTTAACGAAGGTATAGTATATTCTTCAGCTTCACTCAACCACAGCCACTGGAAGAGCAGTGTACCCATTCCCTACGCTAGCCGGCTAATAAAAATTGAGAAAAAATGAAGTAGTCTATTAGTTAGCAGTGGAAGATGCAGTAGTTTTAAGTGGACAGGTAAAATTGTCTCCTCACAGCAGTTTGGCAAGCAGCCATTTGGCTTCAGGGCAATGGATACATTGACAATAGTCTCCTTTATATCCTCTCCTGTTTTGTCCTCAGGGCAAAGATGACTACACCATGTTCAGTGGCGGTCCTCATAGGCACATAGGCCCGTTTTATGAATTTATGTCACTCTGTCTCAGAACATGCTTGGAGAGGTCCTGTGCCACATAGACGTGGCCTTGGATGGACGCTACGCTGCCGCGAGACGAGCAGAGTGCAGCCTGGGTAATCTGGTAATCTATGCCATGCTGGAGGCCACTCATGCTGAGGTGGCTTTTTTAAACTCGGGTTATTACAACTTCCATTTTCTTTATGTTTCAGTCACAGGCTTATATTCTATTTTCCTTTTTTTTTTTTTTTTACAGAGCAGACTTGTTGAATGCAGAAAGAGTTTGGCACCCAGGTTAGAAACAAGCTATCAATCTACAGATGTAGGATCTTCATTTGATCACTCTTTTGTTACTGCACGGCAGGAAATCAGATCCTGTCAACTGTCCTTAACAACCACGTTGAGTCTGGCCAGATAGTCAGATGCACGAAGAGGCGCAAGTCTGGTCACATGATGGGCCTTATCAAGGTGTCCAGCAGCCCCTCTGTGTCTGGTGAGCACAGCTGCTTCTTTCATTGATAACACTCCTTTCCAAGGGCTGACTAATGTCCTATCTGTCCTGTTTTTCATTATTGTGCTGATCACATCTGGGATTGAGAGCTAACCTGGAGTGTGTATTGATGGTGTTTCTGCAGTCATTGAGAGATCCAAGAGGGAGAATCTGGAGGGAGAGGTGGGAGTGGCTGTGGTGCCCGGAGTGGAGGGCAGGATATTCCATGTCCACCCTGAGGGCCGTTCAGAAGCAGAAAGCTAACGGTTGGCAGGGCTGTTCCTCGTCTGAGAATTCCACAGAGCAACTAAGCCAGGACTCCATAGTCACCGTGGGAGACAGGGGACATTACATTACAAGTCTTTTGCATCTCTCATCCACTGATTGCTTTTTTATCAGCCTCATAAACAAGGCGGATTGTCAATAAACACTTGGACAGAAACATGAGATTAAAGTAATTCATTGTATTACTTCCAGGAACATTGTGCAATTCATTGACATTGCACTCAAAATTACTCAATAAATGTGAATATCGAAAACTAGTAAATTACCAAAAATGTATTTATTTTGAATGATAAGCAGAGGGGTCTACATTTGTGACATAGACGGTGTTGGTGTATCAGTATTTGAATGGAGGAGAAAAGCAGAAGGGTCTACATGTGTCCATGATAACATTACAGTAATAAAGTCAGTATACTAAACTACATGTTTTTTTTGCTGGGTTTTATTTGATTCAAAAGAGTGAAAAGACCCAAGTCACAGAGTCCCTAAATATAAAGAGTATGACCAAAACGTCACCAACCAGAATAGGTCATATAATAGTCCGAATGAACATCCATTACAGCAGTGTTCTTTCAACAGTAGAAGCAGGCAATCACTGATTTTGCACCCAACACTATGTGTGATGTTGTCAAGATAATTTGCCATAAAGAACATTGGCCTTGCACATTGACTGAGACTCTCATTAAAAAGGAAAACATCCAGTCGGGTTGTTTCAACACAAAAACAAAGTGGTGCATTTCTTCAAGTCATTTCCTTTTTACTGTAAGGAATTGTACAAATCAATTGTACAATACTCGTGTTACCCAATACTCTAATAGCACAACTGCTGATTTCAAGAAATGGTATTGTGAATACTTTGAATTGCAAAGACTTCATACACAAGGAGTGCTCTGATGCCAGAATGAAACAGAAATTACACAATGACCAGGAGAGGCACTTAAAGCTGAAGAAAATGAATTGGATCCACAATTCACTTCAAAGACGCACTGCTGAGAAAGCCATATTTTTAAATGAGCAGTAGAGGAAAAGCCGAAAAATGAAATGAAAATAAAATAATATTACCTGTATGTAACTGTTTTCTGTGTATATCAGTCAAATAAACCATTCGAAATGCTTGAGAAGAGTTATACTTCTGGCAGGAGTGAAGGTGGCTTACAAATTGCTATAAGACCTTGGGACCTTTGGACTAAGGTTCTATCTATCTGCGCAAAGCATAGCTCTGAGATATCACATTCGAGATCTCAGCAATGTTTTGTAGTGAATTTTTCTTTCAAATCCCATTAAGGTCCTCACTGTAAAGGTATCTAAAGTGCAGACTATCAAAATCCTAAGACGTTTGTAAAAAAAAAAGTAGGGGCTTTGCAGATAGAACCTTATGGCTCTGAAATGTCAATCTGGGTTCAGCCAAAAGATTCTATATGGCACAGAATCCTAAAATGATTTAAATTTCAATAGAAAAGTACAGACATTTAAGGATTAAGGAAAGAAAATACCCTTCCTTCATTCTAATGATATCATAAAAAATATAAATTCATGTTCATCACACATTTGTTAAAGCGATCGTTTCCTAAAATGGCAAATACACTATATCCTATGGATAACCAGCAACATTGTTAAGATTAGCTCTGGATGAGTAAACTGATATAGTTTTCTGGTCTCTGACACCCAAAGTCATTAAAATACTTTTTAGTTACTAATAAAATGTTGTAAGTTTGTGATTTTTGTGAAATACCCCTTCCATGGAGGTTTTCGTATTGATATAGAACAAGACAAAAACAGCAATGCCTCTCCTAAGGGCCTTAAACATGCTCTAAGGCACCTGTATTTATTTGTTTTTGACATAAAGAGCTTACGTTCTTCTGAAAAAGTGGTGAAACAAAATCTAAGTAATTTAAAAAGAGGACCAGAACCTATTATATGAATAATCAAGGACTTGGGACTATAAGGGTCTACCTACAAAATGTATCGTTTTGAGATCATTAGTACTTCTCAAGTCCCAGATCTCAGAACTGTTTTGTGATTTCTTCCTCTTTCATGACTCGATAAGTACATAATCTTAAATATAATTATTTTTGATTGACAACCCAGCATTGTGTGAGTGGATTGCAGATATAACCTTATAGTACCAAGTTAAAAGGTGTTTGCACAGACAGAACTTTCAGATTTTTTATTTCTTTCAACGTAAATTAACTTTAAAATTTTTTTTATCAGACATACCTCAAATGTAAAGGACCCCCTAAAGAGCAACTCTACGTGAATAACATTTTTTTTTACCAAAATGTCAGATAGGTCCCAAGGTCACAAAATTGCCAAACATACTGAAGACTTAGAATCAATCCACCTTTTTGTGTTTTTGTGTTTCCATTAGACCTGAAGCAGTGCCTTAGTGATATTATAGGTTGACTGTTTAGAGATCATGTACTTCTCCAATGCCTACCATATGGTACCCTGTTTCCTCAATTCAATAGGGATCAACTGGAACATTGTTGGCTGTATTCTACCAAGCATATCTCCAATTTGTCTGTAGCTTACTCTGCCTCCTTTCCTCCATCCATCCATCCATCTACCCATCTACCAGCTATCTATCCATCCATCCATTCATTCATCCATCCATCCATCCATCCATCCATCCATCCATCCATCCATCCATCCGACTTTAGAAAGAAGGGAAAAAGAAGTAGCAGAGAAAGCAGAAGATGATGAAGCCGATGACCCAGTTGACAGAATAGATATAGATAATGACCATGTCGATGTCAAAGCGCCAGCCGCGAGAATTGTCCTCAAAGTCCATGGCGTCTAGACGGTACCCCCCGTGGGGAAACTGACGCCTTGCTATTGGACTAGCTTGCCTCTGGAAACCTGGAGAAGGGTTGGAATGACAGGGAAAAATCGGGTTATACCAACTTTCCTTCTACATCTACATTAATCTTGGACTAGAAAGTGTGCAGTAAGTAATAAATAATAATTCTGTAATCATAAAATAATGATAAAAAAACGAATAAATACATGACCATTTGGTCAACTTATCTCTATACCAAGTTTAATTTCCGACTGCAAAAAATATATAACCAATAAGCCTGCTTAATCAAGTCTATACAGTAGAGTCAATAACCCTCACCTCCAAAAATACGGAAAAGTTTCCTGCAGCTTGGGAGCGGCCATTTTGCACAGGTTGCCTTCTGGAAAGTCTGTTTCCGGGAGAGGTATTCCTTTGGGAAGAACGTCCGTGCTGTGTGGTTCAACTCTACAACACAGACAAAGAAAAATTAAAGACCCTTCCTTGGTTTACTATCTCATTCTCTTAGTATCAAACACCATCACTGTTAATCTCTAACTCTTTGGGTAGATTCTGGTCGATTTTGTTATATTTTCTAATCGTTAAATGCTTTGTGTTCATGTGTGATTCATACAGGAATCATCATTTTTGGAGATAAAATAAGTGTTTGATTTGAAGTCGTTCAAGGCACAACTACTGCTGTTCCAAGTTTAACCTTGGCTTGGATAATCATCAGAATAATCCCATTTAAAAACCACGCTGTCCAATCATCGTCAAGCACCCTTAATGGGTATGAGGTTCTCACAAGTTACCCTTTGCACACAAATCAACCTGCATTCAATCACATTGCACAATCTATCTGCAATTAGTGTGCAACAAGTTAATAGTGACTCACGTGAACGTAGCTAGGCTACATAAGCTTTGCTGTGGCAGGTTTGACCCGTTTTGAAACCTGTCCTTATTCAGTTTACAGCCCTCCATCGTATTCATGTGTTGAAATAGAAGGCTGATTCTGTTGTATTTTCTGGCCAGTGCTGAGCCCAAGGTGTGTAACATTCCCTTGGGGAACCACAGGGTCAAAAACACAGACAGTGACGCCTCAGTAAGGCACCATGTCCAGATAAGTGCGTTTGTCTTGATCTGTTCACGATCTATACAACATGAATCGTCATAAATGCAGTACAGCTGTTCAAATTTGAATTTCATGACAACAAGTCATTTCATTTTGTGGACGATGACAACTGTGGCTTGTGCTCAAGTAAAGTAGTATGTTCTAATTCTCTACAATGATTTCCTATCCTTATCTGTGTCCCTTTGTGACCATTGATACGTGGAAGTACCGGATGGTTCCTAGCCTTGGGACCAGTCTGTTTAGCTATTCCACTCCTTGTCCTCCCTGTCATATGGCTAAAACAGACTAGTACCCAGGCTAGATGGTTCCACCATGGCTCTTCCTACTGCAGTCTTCTATAGAGCAGTGGTCATGAGAGAGACAAGGAGAAGACGATTTGGATACCGTGCTCACCCGTCTGGAAGAAGACGTGAGTGATGGTGGTCCTGCAGAGTGGGCAAGGGGTGTTGGTCGGGCTGTTCTTAGCCAGGGTACGGAGGCAGGGCTCACAGAAGATGTGGTTACAGGGGTGGCACATGTAGGGGCTGAAGTAAACATCCAGACACACAGCGCAGATGAAGCCCTCTCTGTCCCTGGCACTCACATCCTCCTCCTCCTCACTGCTGCTCGATGGGTTCCCTGTCGAACTCTGCAGAGACACAGAACACGACAATGGAGTTGCTTAGTTATTTCAAAAGAACAGGACAAAAACAGACGGATCAGTTGGGTTTCCTGTGGAACTCTAGGACAGCAAATGGCACGATGACACAACCCATTCAAGGTTGTACTATAAGCCATATAACCTTTGAACTCTTTATGAATCTCAGATGAGGCTGGCAGTAGCCATTTGTGAGAATGTGTTATTTTCCCCCTGAGATTCCATTCCATAATGTGTTCTATTCCCCTGATATTCTATTCCATTAATCTATATTTGATGTGTGGGCAGGTGTACCGGTGAAGGCCTGATGAAGGGGGGTGAGTTGAGGGTTTGGTAGATATGAAATAAAATGTTGCAATCAGGTGACGTAAGCCACTGTTTGTAATGATGCTAGGCCTATAAAATCTTCCAATATATTATTCTGACAAATGTCAGTTAGTCAAGATTTTTGCCCCTACTGCATATCACAAGTGTACAGTATACAGTAGAGTAGTGATGAATCAAAGCTTTTATAGAGAGCTGCTTTGCTCCAGTAACTAAAAGCGAAGACAGTCTGAGTCCAATAAGCGTGTTCCATTACTAACTTGGAGATGGGTTTGCATTAGCAGGTACTCTAAATCTGGGAAAAGTCTGACATCCCACTAAGCCATTTATAGGCCTGGCACCTAATTTAGGTTAGAACTGGGGCAGTAGAGACAACTATTTTGCTGGGGGGGAATGGCTACAGTGGTGCAACTGAGATGTTAGATATTTGGTTAAAAAAATAGGAAGCAGACAGCCCGGTTCCTCAGACACTCTAGGGCAGGGGTTCCCAAACCTTTTCACTCAGGCCCCCGTATTGTGGAACACCCCTCTTGATCAGCGCCTGGGGGTATCTTCATCCTACTCCCCACCAGGGCTCCCACCCCTCCCTACTATTTGGTATCTGTCTGCATGTAGCCTACAGGAGCCTTGAATTCCCCCCCATTATTACCTCTTTCACGCCGTCACCTCCCAAGGTGTGTCATTACCACGGAACACAACACAGACCATGGAATAGTCGTGTAATCACGGCCACAGCTCTCCCCTGGCTGCAGACACACACACACACACACACAGGGTGGAAAGTAGCTCTCCCAGAACTGAGCAAAAATATACAGTACAGCCAGCATTCACAAAGACACAGCTAGAATAATAACACATAGACATACAATGCTGAACTGGCAGTGTTAAAAGCTTAATCTTGTCACAGAACACAGCATAACACATACAAAATAACAAACAAAATGACTTCATGTGTACTGGGTCGTTCCATGAAATTGGTGCCTTTTGCGTATCTTTGATACACTATATGACCAAGAGTATGTGGACACCTGCTTGTCGAACATCTCATGCTGGGCGATTAGGCCTGGCTCGCAGTCGGCCTTCCAATTCATCCCAAAGGTATTTGATGGGGTTGAGGTCAGGGCTCTGTGCAGGCCAGTCAAGTTTTTTCACACCGATCTAGACAAACCATTTCTGTATGGACGCAGCGGTCTAAGGCACTGCATCTCAGTGCAAGAGGCATCATTACAGTCCCTGGTTTGAATTCAGGGCGGGGCACAATTGGCCCACCGTCATCCGGGTTTGGCCGGAGTAGGCCGTCATTGTAAATAAGAATTTGTTCTTAACTGACTTGCCTAGTTAAATAAAGGTAAAACTAAAAATGTATTGTGCATGGGAGCATTGTCATGCTGAGACAGGAAAGGGCCTTCCCCAAACTGTTGCCACAAAGTTGGAAGCACAGAATCACCTAGAATGTCATAATATGCTGTAGCGTATAGATTTCCCTTCACTGGAACGAGGGGTCATAGCCCGAACCATGAACAACAGCCCCAGACCATTATTCATTCGGGCAGGTAGTGTTTTCCTGGCATCCGCCAAAACCAGAATCGTCTGTCAGACTGCCAGATGGTGAAGCGTGATTTGCATTTCCACTGCTCCAGAGTCCAATGGCGGTGAGCTTTATACCACTCCAGCTGACGCTTGGCATTGCGCATGGTGATCTTAGGCTTGAGTGCGGCTGCTCGGCCATGGAAACCGATTTCATGAAGCTCCCGACTAACAGCTATTGTGCTGACGTGGCTTCCAGAGGCAGTTTGGAACACGTTAGTGAGTGTTGCAACCGAGGACAGACAATTTTTAACACGCTACGTGCTTCAGCACTCTGGCGGTCCCGTTCTGTGAGCTTGTGTGGCCTACCACTTTGTGGCTGAGCCGTTGTTGCTCCTAGTCATTTCCACTTCACAATAACAGCACTGACAGTTGACCGGGGCAGCTCTAGCAGGGCAGAAATTTGACGAACTGACTTGTTGGAAAGGTGGCACCCTATGACGGTGCCACGTTGAACGGGTGTTGCTGAAATAGCCGAATCCACTCATTTGAAGGGGTGTCCACATACTTTGTATATATAGTGTATAACGATAGTAGCCACAACTACGGTGTGTTTTTAATTCAGTGTTCATAAATCCTGACCCTGTGAACCCACGGTGTATACAGGCTTTTGTTTTATCCCAGTACTCTATTTGCCTTGGAGTAAAGTCCAACTCCTCAGTACAACAGTTTAATTTCCACTCACAGCATTCAAACTGGCATCTTCAAGTAATGTAGTCATCTAGCCAACTCCATAACTCCACCCATAGCAAGTCACTCATAACAATGCACAAAACCAATCTCATAATCATATGGCCACAATTATATCAGCTAGGACAACATTGTATGTGTAATGTGTATGGCAGCTTCAACGTATGCTAATTGCCATCATGCCCACAGAGAATGATGTCAGAAGAAAAACAACAGCCAGTCACAATCATTCCAGTCCAGCAACGTGACTGTGGATCTGCACCGGCCAATCCAACTGGAATCTGTTCTTTTGTTTGGGTGGTTTTGAAGGGCTCTCTGCCCAAGCGTCATCATGCAGCCAATTCAGATATAACCCCACTTTAACTGCACAGACAATGGCTATTGAGTCAAGCTGGCCGCTGATGGGGCTTGTTTAGAGTCAGCGGGACACCCACACTCACATACACGGGCGCACACACACAGGCCACATGCACACGTACATGCACAGTGGAGGCTCCTGAGGGGAGGACGGCTCATAATAATGTCTGGAACGGAGCGAACGGAATGGCATCAAACACATTGAAACCATGTGTTTGATACCATTCCACCTATTCCACTCCAGCCGTTACCACGAGCCACCCTCCCCCCCAATTAAGGTGCCACCAACTTCCTGTGATGCACACACATGCACGCAGGCACACACACACACATACACTGACATTGATGGGCCTCTCGAGAGTCAGTAATCAGCCCACACAGTTACTCAACATGTAATGCAGAGAGAGAGAGAGAGAGAGAGCGAGAGAGGTGAGGGAACAATTAACTTTGTTCCACAGCATAGTACACGGTTGCCTTGTTTTTGTCAATAAATGCCTCCTACACTTTGGGTAAAATGAACTTCATGTGCCTACACCACCCGCTTTGTCTGCATACAACAAAGCTCCGTCCTTGTCCGTGACTTGTTTGGCACAGGGACACGTTGGCTAAAGAAACAAAACCGGAACCTCGTCTATTGAGACACATTGGCCGTCTGCTACAGAGCTGAACCATTTACATATGATATACTCCAGTATGCAAACGCTACAGTGTGCAGAAACACACACGGGCACGCAAGTCGTCACACACACTGCACACAGCGCACTGCTTGGTATTTGTGTTAATGACACACTGTTGTAGTAGCGCTAAAAGCGTGCATATAACAACCCAATGTCCTGAATTGTTCATGGGGTTCGTAGCTCTTTCTTTCAGTCAAATGACCTAGTGGTCCTCATGGGTGGAATGTTACTAATATTTTCCATGGTTTCACAATTGATAAACGTTATTTCAAAAAACAATGCCGAAAATCTGGTGTTTCTGTGTCAAACAGTTTTGTTATATTTCAGTCTTCTGTGATGTATATAAAGCGTAATATTGGGATGCGAACTAAAAAAGTAATACATTTCAACTCTATATCTGACAAGGTACAGGCCTCTTCTGTTTTTATCACATAACCATCTGTGTGAGGTGTCTACTTTTGTGTCAGAGTAGATTTGTTTAAGACTACCAAGAAACACTCTGTGTGAATCTGATTTAGACCACTGCAGTAAAAGGTTAACCGGATCAATAAAGTCATCTAAGCTTGTGTGAGAAGCGTTAATGGCCTTTTGTATTTAAATGAAACCGAAGTTTCACTTCCATACAGCTGGTCCTTTATCAGGAAGCAAGAAGTGATGGCTTCAAACTGTGGTCAGTCAAAGGAAAAAGATACACTGTCCATACCACGTTATTTCAACATGGAGAATTGGAAAATATTTGGTACGTACATTGATCACTGAGATTCCAACTTATTTTCACCTTCTCAAAAAGTTTGCTGAATTCCCAATGCATTATCACTATGCTTTCAACCATCTAAAAGCACAAGCAAATTCCAATGGGAAATCCTGTCTGATTGTTGGTTGAGTTGTCACCTACAGTGGATCACTGCACTTTCAACCATTTCAAATCACAGCAAAGTTCAAATGGGAATACAACGTTAGCTATTTCGTTTATTTATACAGCAACTTAACGCGTTATCGCTGCGCTCCGTCTAATAGCGCAACCAAATGACCTGGATTGCATTAAAGTACATGGTGCACGGGATCGACGTCGTTTGAGATTCTGTGCAGATTCTCATAGCAAATTGTGAAGATTTCCACAGACCTGCGACCCCGAACATGCACCCTTTCTATGATTACATTAAGACGATTTATTGTTACAGTAACCTCAAAACGCGGCCATGGATGTGTTACTCGTTTTAAGGTTGAATAAATACTGTTACATTAGTTTGTAAGATAGCCTTAACATTAAGCAATTCACCGTCTTACAAAAGTAATATTCAATTGTATTTGGTTGACAACGCAACCAAATATCAACATTTAATGGAGATGTATCTACTGCTTGGATTGTTAGAGCTGAGCAGCTGGCTTAATCTTATTATTTTATTTCTTTAACCTTTATTTTTGGTTGAGATGGAGACGTGAAACCAACATATCATTTGTTAACTTGTTGCAAGATAATAGGCTATTTACCGTATTGCAAAAGTGAGTTATGGTTGTCATGCAACCAAATATCAACATTTGAAGGAGAAGTTTCTTCTGCTTGGACATCTGTGCTTTAATTCCAGTTGGTCTAAAAATGAATCATTTATATTTTGGATTCACGTCTACATTTCAAACACAAATCAAAGTTAAAGAATGGCACTAAATCAAGTCAAATCAAACTTTAACTGCACTTTTAAATACAGTTTGACTTGATTGAATCATATTATTTAACTTGAATCCAACATATGTATTATTAACTTGTAGATTACATTGGAAATCAACCAAAGCTTGAAACCCTAGGCCTATATGTATTGTCTATTTACAGTTGAATCCTGGGCTGAATTACTTCTCAAATGCTATACAGGCCTAAATCAAATCATTGATGATATATGATTGATAAAGTATGGTTATGTTTCATTTGCTCTGTTGAACCTACCCTTTGGAATGACTTCGATAGCAACAGTGAATCTATTTAGTGGACATTTCTCAACAACCATTCTCATCATAGCACATTGGTAGTAGTCAGTGACAAATATCAAAGCTGAGCAGGGCTGGGCTATGTTAACACTCTGGATGAGAAACCAAAGCGAAAGCTGTGGATAGATCAACTCTCCAGTATGAGGTGCTGTCCCGACTATAGTTTGCTTTCTTATAGTGGATATTACGTTGAAGATCTGACATTGTTTCAAGGGTAGAGCTTCAACATATTTTATACAAGGTGTGTCTATGTTGAAAATGAGTTGCTGTGATGACATAATCCTGTGGTTGAAATTGTACCCTCAAAACAACAGTTCAATCCTTTTTTCAAATCCAATGTATTTGCCACCTTGATTCCACATCATAATACGTTGACAAATTACATTGAAACAACATTGGTAATAACCAGTTTGTGCCCAGTGGGAGTATACTGTTGAGCAGCAATAATCTTGTATTAAAGGGGAAGTTCAGTATTTTACAATTTAATGTTAGATGGTTCTTCACCCTGAAAGTAGTCTATAGGTCAGGAGAAACTGTAATACATTGTTCAGTTTTATTTAAACAGCCACTACTAACTTTAGCCAACGCTAATTAAAAAGCAATTGCGGTCTCTCTCACCTGTCTATTCTCCAGCAGCTGGCTCTGTCTCCATCTCTCTCTCCTCCTCTGCCTCTTCCTCAGACTCTTCATCCTGTTCCTCTCTCTTTTAGTCATCCTCCTATCCATCGCTGCTGGAGCAGGGGACAAGGGCACAGCCGGAGTCAGCGTCTGAGTCACCACCCCCATCACACCACTAACCCCTGCCTCTCCTCCCTCCTCATCTTCCTCTTCCTCTTCTTCTCCCTCTTCTTCCTCCTCCTCTTCCTCTTCCAGCTCTAAGCTGCTGTGGGAGAAGAGGCGTGTCCGAGTCCTTCTTCTCGGGGACAATCGGCCAATCCCAATCCCTGGCTCTACCCAGAATGCACCTGGCTCTCTAACCGTGTACATGCCACATCGCGTTTCTGTGATGTCCATCCTTTGCGACAGTCTCCTTGGTGACAGAGTGGAGGTTCTGATTCGGATGGATGGGCGGAGTAGGGTGGGAGAGATGGAGACGGAGGCTTGGCGTGGAGACCTGAGGGTGGTGCTAGATCGTTGGTAACTGGCATGGGGTTGTCCAGGTGAGGGTAGTCCTCTCTGCAGTCTCGCCTGACCCTCTGGGGCCTCCATGGTGTTAGTCTGAAGAGGGTTAGCGTTACTGTTTGTAAAGCTTTGTGTCCTGCCCCTCCGGTCCTCTCTGTCCCATGTTCTCTCCCTGTCCCTGTCCCTGTTTCTATCCCAGTCACTCGCTCTGTCTCTCTCTTGGTCTCTGGTCTCTCGTTCTCTGTTTCTCTGGCTGTCTCTTTCTCTGTCCCTATCCCTCTCATGGTCTCTATTTCTATCACCTGCACTCTCTTTATCTCTGTCCCTCTCCCTCTCTCTGGTTCTCTCTTCTGCAGTCCCTCGTTCTCTGTCCCTCTCCCTATCACAGTCTCTATTCCTCTCTCCTGCTCTCTCTCTGTCCATCTCTCTGTAGTCCTCACTACGAGCAGTTCGATGTGCCTTTCTCCCAGGCAGCGTCGGCCTTGCTATCTGCTCCACCCCAGCTGAGCGAGCCTCGCTCTCTGGTCCACCTGGATCAACGTACCTTAACCGAGGCCTGACCTCTAGACACAGGGCTTCAGCCACACAACCCAGCTCACAATCACTGTCTTCTCCACTACCACCACCACCTATGTCACCATCAGCAGCAGCACCATAAAGACTGGTGGCTCCCACACGCGAGCACATGACCCAGCTCTCTCAGCCCTCACCAGTACACCTGGTATATGCCCACCCAGCCTACCCTCTCTTCTAATCAAATCCCTCCAGATGGCCACCTGTCTCTCTGGTCCTCTCTCCCTCTCTCTCTCTCTCCCTGGTCTGGTCGCTGGTGGTTCTGGATGCCCGGGCCTATAGCTCTCTCAGGGCTCAGAGGAGCGTTCGAGCACACCGTCGACCCCCAGATGTTCACAGATTTGAGCAGAGCAGAGCGGCCACCTGCCCTACCCTGGTGTCCCCCTGGGACATACTGCACTGTTGACAAAGCTATAGCCCCCCTGGTGAGCCCCAGCACAAAATGGGTGCATTCAGTCTCCCAATTGTCCTGCGGGGCCTATAGAAAACATGCAGCCACACAGCACAACAATGCAGTCATTGAACACAAAAACAGAAGGCAAAATAACCAGAGTTTTTGTTTTCAACAAACTTGGTCAGCTCTTTCACTTTCTGGTTAATCAGCAGGGTGTGTGTGTGTGTGTGTGTGTGTGTGTGTGTGTGTGTGTGTGTGTGTGTGTGTGTGTGTGTGTGTGTGTGTGTGTGTGTGTGTGTGTGTGTGTGTGTGCGTTTGTGTGTGTGATTGTTGGCGTGCGTGCGTAAGTACATTTCAGTGGAATTTCAACAAGGCAGAAATGATAAATAGATGAGTACATTAACTTGTGTATTTTAATCTTAATGATTCATGTTGCATTACCATAAATACTTTAATTAATGAGTAACTGCTGATTTAATAACTTTTGAGGGGGGAATAATCTATTGACTTAAGAGACAACATTTCTTATAAAATAGCATTTAGTGGGTGAAGTTAGTTGGTGGTGGGCAGTCAAGGTCTTTGTTTGGGAAACTGAAAATGAAAATTGTCAATATTTTTATCAGAAATTAGAAGGTGCGATTAGAAATGGTTATATTTTTGTAGTACATGTAAAAGCAATGAGTGAGAGGCCCATTCAATCTGTGAGAGAATAGCCCAGCCAGTTCCTGTGCAGCAAATCCTCGACTATGTGAAATGCAAAGGCTACCAGCGTAGCCACATGCCACTACTAGTCCGTTGGTGGGAAACAGAATCAGAAATCGTTCATAGTGTAGCGTACACAAAATCCGCGTGTTGGGCAGGACTTCATTTTATGGTATAGACATTATGTAGGCCTACTTAACTTCATGGTGAAATGGTAATTACGCAATAATAATTAATGTAGGCCTATTATTACTTGTTTCTATGGGATTTACCACTTGACACTCAATACGATCCCTTCTATGAGCAGCATGTAGGCATTTAGCCTATCGGCAACAGACAGTGAAGAGGACTCCCACAACAGAGAAATTACAGGATAGAGAACATTCAAAATAAAAGCTTGCGTGTTCAGGTGTGAAATGTTCATCTAACCTCAGTATTTATGTTTAAGCAGAAGACGGGTACGGAAATCATAAGTAATATAATAGGCTAATATAAAACAGTTGAAAAAAAATCGAATCCAGGTCTATCATTGGTTTATGTTTGGAAACATGAAAACTCATAGGCGGGTGTTGGTTTGTTACACGACCTTGGCTATAGAAAGCATGGGATTTTAAGAAGAGTTCTCTCTCACGCTCTCTTTCCTCAATAGTGCTTTAGAAACCACAATGAGCTCTGGCGTAGTTCTCCTTCCTTGCAGCAGATGGCAGCAGATTTCTGCTCTGGACTCGTGCATGGAGCTGTCCATGGTCTTTGAAACACCACGCGGTCCACTCATTTTGAGGATGGGCCTATTTTTTTCACATTAAGAATGACATATATTATGAATTAAGTACCATTTATACTTCAATTATTCTATATCACATTGTGAAATGTTCATGTTTTTTCCCCAGATAAATCAGTCTTATTTTTCTTTTGTTGTCATCTGTTGAAGAGAATCACTCCCCCTCTATCCAATGTCCGATGAGATGAAACGCATTCAATTAAAAAAAATATATATCAATCGACATAAACCAAGTTACTTGTAATGCAGAAGTAGTTACTCGAAATGAAGAAAACGGCTTTAGTTATTGCATAATTTGATTAGGCTACAGAGGTAGATAAGAATCGATAGGCTATGAGAAAAGGTTAAAAAAGAAGATACAAAAGTCGAAAATTAAACAGAAAGGGAAGGAAACCAGGGGAGAAGCTCTTTCTGTCGTCTGCTACCACCGAAACGACACACTGCCAGGGAGAGCAGGGCAACAAAACTCCGCGGCGACCTCATGGCAGTCTGACGTACACCTACCGCTGCTGGTATAAATGAATTCACGGCGTCACCAGGCGCAGATGATTTGAAGGACCAGTGAGCGCCCCGGCCGTCAACACACACATGCAGACACACACGCACACACACACACACTCACACACACACACACACAGCAATCTGCGTCATGCGTCGCCGGAACGAAGGAACAGGCACGGGAACTCCGATGGACCCCGTTAGTACCCACACCGGCTCCAGCACGAGGGACTGACCGAGCCTCCAGATTCCCCCCTTTGGCTCCCCTGTCCTATCCTACTGGGTGCACCGTGTGTGTGTCTCGGACCCTGTAGAACTATGGATTTTATCAATAACGGCAGTGAAAATAACAATACGACCACAGCCTTCCCCGACGTTGTGGATGTCATTCCAGAGTGGGGTGACAATGACAACGAAAAGGGGTCTAGAAGTGTTCCCGAGGTGGAGCTGAGTTACCAGGTGATCACCTCTCTGCTGCTCGGCGCGCTCATCCTCTGTTCCATATTCGGCAACGCGTGCGTTGTCGCGGCCATCGCGCTGGAGAGGTCGCTCCAGAACGTGGCCAACTATCTGATCGGCTCGTTAGCCGTCACGGACCTCATGGTATCAGTTCTGGTACTACCCATGGCGGCCCTCTACCAAGTCCTGAACAAATGGACCCTTGGACAGGAGATATGTGATATTTTCATCTCTCTGGACGTGTTGTGCTGCACGTCGTCCATTTTGCATCTGTGCGCAATTGCCCTGGACAGGTACTGGGCTATCACAGACCCCATAGACTATGTGAACAAACGGACACCCAGGCGAGCGGTGCTGCTGATCAGCGTGACTTGGCTGATTGGGTTCTCAATCTCCATCCCGCCCATGTTAGGCTGGAGGAAAGCCGAGGACAGGGCGAACCCGGACGCCTGCACCATCAGCCAGGACCCGGGCTACACCATCTACTCCACGTTCGGAGCTTTTTACATCCCGCTTATCCTCATGCTGGTCCTCTACGGGCGGATATTCAAGGCAGCCAGGTTCCAGGTTTGGAAAACTGTGAAGAAATCGGAAAAGGCAAAAGTGTCGGACAAATGCTTGGCGGTGTCGCCGGCTATTTTCCACAAGAAGATCAACGTAGAGGCGGGGGGCAAGAACTGGAAACACAGCGTGGAACCTACATCCAAGTCCTCGTGCGTAAACGGCGCGGTGAACCACGGGGAGAACTGCGAGTCGTTGGAGATCATAGAAGTTACCAACCATTCTAAGAACCACCTGCCTCTCCCCAACACTCCACAGTCCTCACACGAGGTTGAGAACAGGAACGAAAAGAACGCTGAAGCTAAGAGGAAAATAGCTCTGTCCAGGGAGCGGAAAACGGTCAAGACGCTCGGTATCATCATGGGGACTTTTATTTTCTGCTGGCTACCGTTTTTCATCGTGGCGCTGGTCTTGCCTTTCTGTGCGGATAGCTGTTACATGCCAGAGTGGCTGGGTGCCGTCATCAACTGGCTGGGCTATTCGAACTCTCTCCTAAACCCGATAATTTATGCCTACTTTAACAAAGACATCCAAAGTGCTTTCAAAAAAATTATCAAATGCAAATTCCATAGACAGTGAGCCGTTCATTAGTGAAGTGTTTACGTTTACTTCATTCCAATGATGGAGTGTATGAAACGCACAAAAGTAACGTGTTTTTTCAGGGACTGTCTCTAGCCTACGGTGTGAATTAGAAACAGAATAGCCTATGGGTCATATACAGTGAGACGTGGAGAGAGACATGCAGTATATTCGTAGGCCTAGTATGCTGTGTACGCTGCTCCTGTGTAGCATATTCGATGTTGTAGATATCTGCAAGGCATCGTTGTATTCCCATGCAAGACGTGTTATTCAAATACAATTCACAGAATTCATGCATTCCATTCACGTGACCTGGTCTCAGAGCATTTCGTATTATTCTGTACGTAAATCCGAGACACTATATTTAGTATGAAATGTTACGTTTCGTATGGTATGTATCCACGAGACACGAAGGTTTCCGTCCTACATCATACCAGCTTTGTAGCACTGAAACAATAAAAAACTATCGAAATACTACAACTTCTGCGTGTAATGTCCACTCTTTAAGCACAAACATAGAGGGAAGCTTTCAATGACAGTTGAAAAAGAAATCAAAGAAAGACAATTCATATGTGAGATTAAATTATTTGAATATAATCTGTTATTCTGGAATTCAGGTGATTTATTTTCAAGCGTGGCCAATTACGCACAGACAGCCAATTAGGCAATAGGCAATTTTTTTTAGGCAATGTTGAATGAAGCTTAGCTCTAATAGGACACGGACAGTTAACGCATAAGTATATATGAGACAAATTTAAGAATATAGTTGACTGAATATTACATTATTTTCAGAGGTGTGAGATATTGATGCTATTGGGTGAGTGACCTATGTATGGGTGTTGCATTGATCTGCAAAGTAAATGGGTATTGAGCTAAACAGTTGCAACAGTTACATCTTCCATCAACTCCATCTAATGCAAAAGGAGATGTACAATTTTCAAAAGTGGAAACAGCCATTACAGTTCAGATAAGGTTAAAAGGATGGGATCTTTCTGTCGCACACACACACACGCGCACGCACACACACGCGCGCACGCGCACGCACACACACACACACACACACTTATTACAGAGGCAGGCAGGGGCTTGTGCCATTGGAACGGGTTCAGAGCTAGCTATAAAGGCAACATTAACTTGAGACACCTTGAATTGCATTACAATAACGATTCTAACCACATACATAATGCAGTACATTGATTCTAACCATACATTCAATTGCATTATGTAGATCAGAACGTTTCATATAAATATGTAACAGATCCTGAAATGACTCAGAAATGCATTGCTTTCAAATCACAAACTCTCTATGGCACCTAAAATGAATACATCAGAATAAGACAAACCGTGGAATAGGTTACACATTATTTTACAGAACCATCACTGACTCCCAGGCAGCACAGCTGTTTGGCCTATCCTCATAGCAATAAAGCTAGCAGCTGTAGTCATAATGTGGGTGGAGGTGGTAGACTGGAGGAGCATGGAGCAGGTCTATTCTCCCCCTTACCTTAACCATAAGGAAAATATACACCTGACTTCAAGGCAGTGAAGTAACTTAAAGGTCCAATGCAGCCATTTTTATCTCAATATCAAATCATTTCTGGGTAACAATGAAATGCGTTACTGTGATTGTTTTTAGTAAAAATGGTCAAAAAGAAACAAAGCTTCTTTCTCAAGTGATAATTTAGCTAGGACTGTCTGGGAGTGGTCTGAGTAGGGAGGGGAAAACTAGCTGCTATTGAAACTGGAACTCTCTTTCTTATTGGTCTATTAACTTACTTACCGGCTGGTAACGTCACCAGGCAGGCAAAACTCCATCCCACCAAAACAGGCTGACATTTCAGCCAGTCTTTTCAAACAGCTCTTACACTAAAACGGCATTAATCATCATTTTCACAATTTCACAGTATTATTCAATCTTCATAGTGTATATATATATATATATATATATATATATATATATATATATATATATATATATATATATATATATATATATATATATATATATATAAACACAGGAAAATGAAGTTGTTGACTGCACTGGGCATTTAACCTAACTTTGGGGCTATATGTGTTCATCCTGTTGTTGCCACCAGGGTTTAAACTACTCCGAGGGGGTTCCCTGTAAAAGTGTAGTCTGAGTACCAGTCTTTTCAGCTAACATTCCACTCCTTGCCACTCCTGTCATCAGCTTCTTTAAAAAAAATAGCTGTGTCATTTTTATTCTAGCCTTGAAAATACAGTATTTCAACATCATGTCTAGATGATGAAAGGCTACTCTGATCACTTGTGCTTGGCTGCCAAATGTATAGTAGGCCTAATATTTAAACGGAGGAAACGTTATCACAATCATTATTTTAGCGATCCACGTTAGACGTCCCTCCTAATGAAAAGAACCCCCATCCTGCTGATGGACAGCTCACATCACTTGATATGTTTTTATGGATGAGAAAGTGAACATGCAATTTCCAAATAGAAGCTCAGTGGGGAATCAGGGATTCCCCGCTTTGCCATCTATTGCCTACCTCAACAGCCAGGATTTTATTAAATAGGCCTACCCACTGGGCACACCATGTCATTTCAACATGGAAATATGGGTACTATTTGGTTGAGATGTTGATCAAAGAGATTTCAACCTTTATTCACCCACTCAAAAAGAATGCCAGAAGTTTATTGAATTCCCATTGTGTTATCACTATGTGTTCGACTATAGTCCGAGTCGATATTCATGTAATAATAAGGAATTCCCCTCGACCACGTCAACAAATGTGGGAAAACAAACATTCTTTCCCATTGATCCCCAGTGTAAAATAGGCAACTTTGTAGTTGATTTGAAGTTCTACAGAAATAACTAAACATGCCGAAAAGCTGTTGTAACCAGTTCAAAAATTCCAACCTACGGTTTGGAATGCTCCCACGTAGGGAAATAGAGCTTGCGAAAAGAGCCCTGTGGCATCATGCTACTTCTCGGAGTGGGAGGGTGGGACATTGTTGGGAACTGGTGTCCAAGTAGGCTACACGTAGCTAGCTATGTCTGTGGAAAACGTTTCCTCCCAGGTAAGACATTTACCTTGTTTAGAATAGTCAATTTGTAACTTCATTCACTACTTGTAGCTGTAAAGTCCGTTTGTTTGTGTTGTTGGTCTTGGCTAGCTTAAACCCTCCTGTTGTGTTCGTTTCATTATAATTAATTCTGTGTTCCCGGTCCAAAATGACCGCCCCATTATAGCTGATTATACATCCATAACAATGCAGTACATATATTATCACCTAATGTTGTGTTAGATCTTTTTATCAACTTAAGTTCTTGTGAACATTACAAGTTTTGAACTTCTATTTGCTATTAATGGCCTGTAGGCCTCATTGACCTGGACTCTTACAACTTGTTTCTGATTTTTAAAAAAAGCATAATGTATGGATTATTTTGACTATAACAAATACTCAGATGAAACATATTGTGCTATTTATCACAGACTACTTTGTGTCAAAGTTGAACAAGGACTCTCTCCTCCTCACCAGTGTCATGATCAGAGATATGATCAAAAGCCTCATTCAGTTTGGTCATTGTGCTTCTACAGAATGAATTGTGAGCAAGGCCTCAAAAAAGCTTTATATACCAGAGCTGCGAGAGAAGTTCTATATATTACTGAAACAATGTTGCGATTGTTTGTGAGAATGCCAACAGATGTGGTTCCCGTGGGGGAAAGATTCTATTGGGGAAAGGTTCCCGTGGGGGTTGCCATGGAAGACAAGAAGGGGAGTGAGGTGTGTGTGTGTGCATGTGTGTGTGTGTGTGTGCGCGCTCAAACACACATACACGTGGGGGTCTGGGAGAGTAAGTGTGTCCATATGATGAATGGACATGTGCCTGAACTCAATTTTATACACTAATTGCAGTCTCACCCATTCATTTCTAATGACCGGTCAAAATGACCGGGAACACCACGTGTACAAAAGTTAAATAAAACACCCAAAATGTTATGAAAATCATCAAAATGTATTTTGTATGTTCAGATGCCCTGTGTGAACAAAGTCATGGGACCTTATGACAATCAGATTAAATGAACTACATTTTTCAGAGAGAAAACTTGTAAATCGGTCCAATCGCCCGGAACACAGCAGGAGGGTTAATGTTCAGGTTGGTAGGTAGCTAGCACTCACTTACGTGGCTGCTAGCACTGTCATGAAAAGGGGTATGAGGGAAGAGGGAAGGAATACAATATTACGTTTGTAGTGAGAACGCTCGGGAGGAGGCAATATTAAAAGGTCATCTTTAGACCTTGTACTTCTCTTAAATGTAGTTTTGTAATTTACTAAACAACCAGACAACGAGAAAATGTCACTTTGCTGTGAACCAATGTGGTAACCTAGGTAACCACAGGTTGTTTTCCCCACAGGCGGAAACAACCTCGAGATTCTGCGCAGATTATTATGTCAATTGTGAAGATCTCCACCTGTGACCTGTGACCTTTGCCCTTTGCATGCTATCTTAAACATGCACACTTTCTATGATTACATAAGAATACTTTTATGGTTACAGTAGGCTAATCTCCAAATGTGGCCATGGATGTGTTATATAGTTTATGGTTTAATAAATACTGTTAAATTAGTTTGTAAAATAGCCTTAACTTTAGGCTATTTACTGTATTATAAAATTATCAAAAGTATTATTGAATTGTGTGGTTGACAGTGCAACCAAATATCAACATTTAAAGGAGATGTATATTTTGTGTCAATTACTTAGTCTGGATTTAATTCCAGTTTGTCTACAAATTAATAATTTATATGTTGGATTCACATCTCCATCTCAACCAAAAATCAAAGTTAAAGAATATGACTAAATCAAATCAAATTTTATTTAAAGTTCATTTAAAGGTTGATTTGATTTAGTCTTATTTGTTAACTTAGATTTTTGGTTGAGATGGAGACATGAATCCAACATATCAATGATTAATTAGTTGTCAAATATGTCCTTCAAATGTTGATATTTGATTGTGTTGACAACCAAACACAATTCAATATCCAGTTTGTCTACAAATGAATAATTGATATGTGGTATTCATGTCTCCATCTCAACCAAAAATCTAAGTTAAAGAAAGAAAATCTGCGCATTTTCCCACTAGTGGTGTGTATCCACCAAATTGACTTGTGGATAAAACCAGTGCGCGACGACCTACTGCACATTAAGTCTTAATGTAACGAATAAAAATCTAAAGTTCAATGTGTTGATATCACATTTTCAACTCTACCGATGGTTTTATCACAAAAACTGTTGAGTTAAATAACAAATGTGCCTACTCTGGTCTTGGCACGTGCTCTTTAGCCAACAGCTCACAGATACAGTGTGGGTAGGCTGTGCGGGTAGGCTAGTACACATGTTGAGATTGATTATGGGTAAGAGCGAGAATATTTGTATTTGTCAAACAGCAGTCAAGCTTCGATCCTCATGTCATCAGAATAAGACCCGTGATATTTCTCAGAAAGGAGTATCAAGATCTCTGTGCTCTTTCACCACCCTGTGAAGTTCATCATAAATTATTTAATCTGTAGCCTAATAAACTGCATTATTTCCCGAGTTGTAGTGGGAGGGCCACCCACCATATCATCATGTAACTAAGTTTACTTCGATATGATGGTTATTATACTGAACAAAAATATAAATGCAACGTAAAAATTCTGAATATTTTACTGAGTTACAGTTCCTTTAAGGAAATCAGTCAATTGAAATGAATTCATTAGGCCCTAATCTATGGATTTCACATGACTGGGAATACAGATATGCACCATGGGGCACTCTGTTCACAACGTTGACATCAGCAAACCGCTCACCCACACAATGCCATACATGTGGTCTGCGGTTGTGAGGCCGGTTGGACATACTGCCAAATTCTCTAAAATGACGTTGGAGGCGGCTTATGGTAGAGAAACGGACATTTGATTCTCTGGAAACAGCTCTGGTGTGCATTCCTGCAGTAAGCATGCCAATTGCACGCTCCCTCAAAACTTGAGACATCTTTGGCATTCTGTTGTGTGACAAAACTGCACATTTTAGAGTGGCCTTTTATTGTCCCCCAACACAAGGTGCACCTGTGTAATTTCAAGCTGTTTAATCAGCTTCTTGATATGCCACACCTGTCAGGTGGATGGATTATCTTGGCAAAGGAGAAATGCTCAATAACAGGGATGTTAACAGATTTGTGCACAAAATGTGAGAGAAATAAGCTTTTTGTATGTATGGAACATTTCTAGGACCTTTTTTATTCAGCTCATGAAACATGGGACCAACACTTTTACATGTTGCGTTTATATTTTTGTTCAGTGTATATCAATATTTGCGCATAAAAGAGATTCCACTGCCATTTCTCGCATAATACATTTTATAGACACAAAAAGATGCCACCATGTCAGCATTTATACAATTTTACTGAAACTACCTGTTTCCAACACAGCTGTCGTTAATTCTTTTGGGCCAGTATGACATTACTTGCATACAAACTGTGGATGTCAACATGGTTTATGTTGAAAATTGGTTAAAATGATGACATAATGTCATGAGAATTTTCAATCCCAATGATTATAACTAACAATTATTTAAGCTTTGACCAATCCCTGAGGTTTGTAAGACCCTGGGTTTAATAATAATTAGGCAAAGACTCAGCTTCTGCAAAAGGTTGGTTCTTTATTCACGAGAACATTCGAAAAATCATATAATGCGCACAGCCTTTTATATAACCCCTACAAACGCCTACAAGTCTACAAGCTCATCTGTTCCTCGCTGGGTGGAGGAACTTTATCTCCTGTCCTTGGTCTCACAGTACCAAAACATGTCTGTTTTCAGTTCCTCTTTATCACACACAAACACAATGTTCCCACTGTCTCACAATATTCTAGTATGATGTCTAAACACATTGTCTAAGCTTCTGTAACTATTAGGGTGAAATACTTTAGTCATTACTCTTAATGTCATTCAGATTCTCTTATCATTACTTTAAACATATACATTCCCTTATCACATAATCCTGTGGTTGAAATTTCACCCTCAAAACAGTTCCACATTGATTACTTTTTTCAAACCCAATGTATTTTCCACGTAGATTCCCTCATCACAATATGTTGACAAATTACATTTGAACAACGGTTGATTCAACCAGTTTGTGCCCAGTGGGTAGGCACTAAGCTTTTTTATGGTACATTTAATTAAAATGACTCATTTACTGATGTTTACTCATTTATCGATGTTCTTAAACTCAAATTAATTGGCACAAAACGTGCATCAGGCAAAAATATGTATTTGTCTCTGGCTTGCATAGCACAGATGGTGGTTACCTAAATTCACTGTAGTACGCTAGGCCTAATATACAGTCTAGGTTAGCATATGAATTTGTATTTGTATTTATTATGGAGCACCATTAGCTGCTGCCAAAGCAGCTGCTACTCTTCCTGGGGTCCAGCAAAATTAAGGCAGTTTATTACAATTTGAAAAACATTACAATACATCCACAGATTTCACAACACACTCCTGTGCCCTCAGACCTCTACTCCACCACTACCACATATCTACAGTACTAAATCCATGTGTATTGTTAGGTTCTAATTTTCAGAGTAAAAAGATCACGGACACTAGAGCAGCTTACCCGAGTTTAATTCTTCCCAAAGGGTCGATACAGCTGGATTCAGACAAACAACATTTCACACAAGCACTGATATTTAACCCTTTCTCCTAGGCTGAGTCTCCTCCTCCACAACTGAACAGCCAATGCATCTCCGTTGCTAGACAGAACCTTAGTATTATCTGTTCTTCCTCGCTTCATCTAGCCTGACCTCTACCCCAAAGTGCTCACTCCTCCCCAACTCAAGGCCGTCATGGTTATTGATAACAGACTGTGTCTCCTCTGCTCCCAGAGGATCCCTGATGGCTAACAATGACATATCCTGACATAATGTAAACGTGATACATTACCCTCTCTCCCTCAGTGACATTGTTAGGTTCTAAGATCTCCACCCGTCTCCCTTACACATTCCAAAGCCATCTGACTCCTACAGATGACCATTAACTTCTGATGTAAAAACCAGTCTCGTTCACAGTTGGACACTATCCTTATGGGCATAACAATGTTCTAAGTTTCACCCAGAATCTAACAGTATTGTGTGTGTGTGTGCATGTGTCTGTGCCAATGTTTGTGTTGCTTCACAGTCCCCGCTGTTCCATAAGGTGTTTTTTTATCTGTTTTTTAAATCTAATTTTACTGCTTGCGTCAGTTACTTGATGTGGAATAGAGTTCCATGTAGTCATGGCTCTATGTAGTATTGTGTGCCTCCCATAGTCTGTTCTGGACTTGTGGACTGTGAAGAGACCTCTTGTGGCATGTCTTGTGGGGTATGCATGGGTGTCCGAGCTGTGTGCCAGTAGTTTAGACAGACAGCTTGGTGCATTCAACATGTCAATACCTCTCATAAATAAAAGTAGTGATGAAGTCAATCTCTCCTCCACTTTCAGCCAGGAGAGATTAACATGCATATTATTAATATTATCTCTCTGTGTACATCCAAGGGCCAGCCGTGCTGCCCTGTTCTGAGCCAATTCCAATTTTCCTAAGTCCTTTTTTTGGCCACACGACTGAACAGTAGTCAAGGTGCAACAAAACTAGGGCCTGTAGGACCTGCCTTGTTGATAGTGTTGTTAAGAAGGCAGAACATTGCTTTACTATAGACAGACTTCTCCCCTTCTTAGCTACTACTGCATCAATATGTTTTGACCATGACAGTTTACAATCTACTCCAAGCAGTTTAGTAATCTCAACTTGCTCAACTTCCACATTATTTATTACAAGATTTAGTTGAGGTTTAGGGTTTAGTGAGTGTTTTGTTCCAAATACAATGCTTTTAGTTTTAGAAATATTTAGGACTAACTTATTCCTTGCCACCCACTCTGAAATTAACTGCAGCTCTTTGTTGAGTGTTGCAGTGGATTACAAGCCCAGCCTATGAATTAACTTCTAACTTACACATCTTTGTTTTCACTGTTCCTTTCTTGCACAATTCATGCATCTCCCCTGGCCTCTCTTCCATCCGCTCTCTATTCTTCTTATAGCTCTTGAACCAGTAGCCTAGTCCAATGTGTGTACCAGAAGTAGCAATATAGTTTGGTCACTTATTTTGAGCAATTAAATATCTACAGTGCCATCGGAAAGTATTCAGACCCCTTGACCTTTTCCACATTTTGTTAGGTTACAGCCTTATTCTAAAATTGATTAAATAGATTTTCTCCCCTCACCAATCTACACACAATACCCCATAATGACAAAGCAAAAACAGGTTTTTACTAAGAACTTTGAAGCACCTTGAAGCACTTTTGGCAGCGATTACAGCCTCAAGTCTTCTTGGGTATGACGCTACAAGCTTGGCACACCTGTATTTGGGGAGTTTCTCCTAATCTTCTCTGCAGATCCTCTCAAACTCTGTCAGGTTGGATGGGGAGCATTGCTGCACAGCTATTTTCAGGTCTCTCCAAAGATGTTTGATCAGGTTTAAGTCTGGGCTCTGGCTGTGCCACTCAAGGACGTTCCACAGAGGAACTCTATAGCTTTGTCAAAGTGACCATCGGGTACTTTTTCACCTCCCTGATCAAGGCCCTTCTCCCCCAATTTCTCAGTTTGGCCGGGCGGCCAACTCTAGGAAGGAACTTGATGGTTCCAAACTTCTTCCATTTAAGAATGATGGAGGCCATTGTGTTCTTGGGGACCTTCAATGCTGCAGAAATGTATTGGTACCCTTCCCCAGACCTGTGCCTCGACACAATCCCGTCTTGGAGCTCTACAGACAATTCCTTCGACCTCATGGCTTGGTTTTTGCTCTGACATGCACTGTCAACTGAAACAGCAGAGTGAGAACCCCTCTATCCACATTGAAGGGACAGTAGTGAAGAAGACAAACTGAAACTGACATCACAGACAAACTGAAATGGTCCACCCACACAGACTGCGCCTCTTCAACCTCAGGAGGCTGACTATATTTGGCTTGTCACCTAAAACCCTGACAAACTTTTACAGATGCACAATTGAGAGCATCCTGTTGGGCTGTATCACAGCCTGGTACAGCAACTGCACCGATCTCAACTGCAAGGCTCGCCAGAGGGTGGTGCGGTCTGCACAACGTGAGGTCAGTACAGGTGCATCAAAGCTGGGACCGAGAGACTGAAAAACAGTTTATATCTCAATGCCATCAGACTGCTAAACAGCAGTCACTAACTCAGAGAGGCTGCTGCCTATATTGAGACTCATATCACTGGACACCTTAATAAATTGATCACTAGTCACTTTAAACAATGCCACTTTAATAATGTTTTAACATAGCTTACATTACCCATCTCATATGTATATATTGTACCTTATACCATCTATTGCACCTTGCCTATGCAGCTCGCCTATTCTTATTCCATCCCTTTAGATTTGTGTGTATTAAGTAGTTGTTGGAGAATTGTTAGATTACTTGTTAGACATTACTGCACAGCTAGAAGCACAAGCATTTCGCTACACTCGCATTAACATCTGCTAATCATGTGTATGTGATCAATAAAATGTGATTTGATTTGACCTTATATAGACAGGTGAGTGACTTTCCAAATCATGTCAAATCAATTGAATTTACAACAGGTGGACTCCAATCAAGTTGTAGAAACATCTCAAGGATGATCAATGGAAACAGGATGCACCTGAGCTGTACATTGCTTTCAGAAACTATTCACACCCCTTGACTTTTTCCACATTTTGTGTTACAGCCTGAATTTAAAATGGGTTAAATTGTGATTTTGTGTCACTGGCCTACATACAATACCCCATAATGTCAAAGTGGAATTACGTTTTAAGCTTTTTTTTTACAAATTAATTAAAAATGGAAAGCTGAAATGTCTTGAATACATACACCAGTCTCAAAGTCAACAGTGAAGAGGCGATTGGCCTTCTAGGCAGAGTTGCAAAGAAAAATCCATGTCTCAGACTGGACAAATAAAAGATTAAGATGGGCAAAACACAGACACTGGACAGAGGAACTCTGCCTAGAAGGCAGCATCCCAGAGTCGCCTCTTCACTGTTGACGTTGAGACTGGTGTTTTGCGGATACTATTAAATGAAGCTGCCAGTTGAGGACTTGTGAGGCGTCTGTTTCTCAAACTAGACACTCTAATGTACTTGTCGTCTATTGTGGTTAGAGACAGTTTGCGCTGTTCTGTGAAGGGAGTTGTACACAGCATTGTACGAGATCTTCAGTTTCTTGGCAATTTCTCGCAGGGAATAGCCTTCATTTCTGAGAACAAGAAAAGACTGACGAGTTTCAGATGAAAGGTCTTTGTTTCTGGATATTTTGAGCCTGTAATTGAACCCACAAATGCTGATGCTCCAGATACTCAACTAGTCTAAAGAAGGCCAGTTTTATTGCTTCTTTAATGAGCACAACAGTTTTCATCAGTGCTAATATATTTGCAAAAGAGTTTTCTAATGATCAATAAGCCTTTTAAAATTATAAACTTGGATTAGCTAACACAATGTGCCATTGGAACACAGGAGTGATGGTTGCTGATAATGGGCCTCAGTACACCTATGAACAGTTGAAGTCAGAAGTTTACATGCACTTAGGTTGGAGTCATTAAAAACTAGTTTTTCAACCACTCTACAAACTCCTTGTTAATAAACTATAGTTTTGGCAAGTCGGTTAGGACATCTACTTTGTGCATGACACAAGTCATTTTTCCAACAATTGTTTACAGACAGATTATTTCACTTATAATTCACTGTATCACAATTCCAGTGGGCCAGAAGTTTGCATACACTAAGTTGACTCTGCCTTTAAACAACTTGGAAAATTCCAGAAAATGATGACATGGCTTTAGTAGCTTCGCATAGGCTAATCGGCATAATTTGAGTCAATTGGAGGTGTAACTGTGGATGTATTTCAAGACCTACCTTCCAACTCAGTGCCTATTTGCTTGACACCATGGGAAAATCAAAAGAAAGCGAGCCAAAACCCCAGACAAAAAATTATAGACCTCCACAAGTCTGGTTCATCCTTGGGAGCAATTTCCAAATGCCTGAAGGTACCACGTTCATCAGTACAAACAATAGTACGCAAGTATAAACACCATGGGACCACGCAGCTGTCATACCGCTCAGGAAGGAGAGGCGTTCTGTCTCCGAGAGATGAAAGTACTTTGGTGCGAAAAGTTCAAATCAATCCCAGAACAACAGCAAAGGACCTTGTGAAAATGCTGGAGGAAACAGGTACAAAAGTATCTTTATCCACAGTAAAACGAGTCATATATCAACTGTGGCAAAGAAGGGGGTCGAGTGATAAATGGCAGATATGTGAGGGCAGAACTAATAAACGGGCTCTGCCCGATCACTAAAATGGCCACCCCGATCAGAACTACAGATCACAAAATGGCCGACTGCCAAAACTACAATTCCCAGAAGCAAGGGGAACCCTCAGAAGGTGGAGCCGACCCACAGATAAAAGGTCAAGAAAAACCAGGAAGAGAGAGAGAGGGCGGGAAGGATCTATGAACCATAGAGAGAGAGAGACATTCTACGTTGGCTGGATTTACCGTGTACGAGCTGGACTGTTTTGGACTTACCTGTTGGCGTTTAGACCTGGACCTACCGAGAACCAGATTTGTGTACCGAACCCTGCTATCCTTGACCTTACCTGCGGCCTGGGTGGACCAGGACAGCGAAACAAACACACAGGTACTGTCATGTTCGAAAGAACTTTCATTCTGGGCTGACTTTGGTGACAGTTTCCCACTTAATTTGTGACAAACGCTCCTAGCTTTGAAGAGGTTTGCCACACGTGGTGGAGAATGTGGGCACTGGATTAACCATACCGCTGGTTAGGTAGAAAAAAAAATAAAAAAATAAAAAAAAGTTTAGTTAGCACTCCAAAGGGGAGTCAGGTTTTTTTTTTTTTTTTTTTTTTGTGGCTTTGTTTGGTTAGGACAGTTTTTTCAGGAAAATGAGTATGGAGGGAGCCATACAGGCCCTGTTACAAGCGGTGGCCGCCCAACAAGAGGCAACTAGAGCTCAACAAATAGCTCATCAGGATGCAATGCGAATGTATCAGGACACGTTACAGGTCCAGCACCACACCAACCAGCTGCTCAGAGAAGAGCAAGAGAGAAACACCCGGGAGTTAAGAGAAGGCCTAAAGGGGCTAGCGGACCAAATTGGGACTCAGTTACCAGCTGCAAATACCCAAAGGTGGGCCAATCATTTTCTTCAAAAAATGACAGCGCAGGATGATGTGGAAGCATATCTTACCACCTTCGAAAGGACGGCAGAGAGGGAGAAGTGGCCGAAAGAAGAATGGGCAGGGCTTCTGGCACCATACCTGGCAGGGGATGCTCAAAAAGCATATTTTGACCTGGAGTTGAAGGATGCACAGGATTACGATAAACTCAAGGGAGAGATTCTGACTAGACTGGGAGTGACCGATACCGTGAGGGCACACCGCTTCCACCAGTGGTCCTACAGACCGGGACAAACCCCCCGAACACAGATGTTCGACTTGATTCACCTGGCACGGAAATGGTTGCGACCGGAGACCCGTTCGTCCGCCGAGGTCGTCGAGACCATCGTACTCAACCAGTTTCAGCGAGGTCTACCCCAAGAAGTGCGACGATGGGTTGGCCAGAACGAGGTACTTTCCGCCGACCATCTCGTGGGCCTGGTTGAACGGTATTGTACGGCAGGAACAGCTGAGCAGGCGCAGGAGGAAAGATTCCCATTCCCCAGGCCTGGGCGAACCAGCGGACAGGTTAAGACTGTGCCAACAGGGGGAGGGGGAGGAGAGCAGCGTGGGGCCATGAGGAAAGAATCAGAATCGGGCCGAGACACTAAGAGAAAAACCGGAAACCGGGACTGGGGGTCGAGGAGGTCTCCCCCCCGGAACCCTATTATCTGTTACAATTGTAATCGACCGGGACATATTGCAGCCTACTGCCCTATTAAAGAAGAGCCAATGCAATGTAACCTCGGTGAAAAAGAAGATGAGATATGGTATGCATGTCCCGTGGTAACCACTGTACTTGAAAGATCAAGAAACAAACATATGTGCAGGGTGAAGGTTGAAGGGAAGGAGGTTGAAGCACTACTGGATTCCGGCAGTATGCTAACCCTGGTCGTTGCAAACCTAGTGCCGACGCATAAACTGGATACAAGTCAGGATATCAGTGTTACGTGCATTCATGGGGATACCCGTCTGTACCCCACAGCATTAGTGAGCATACAAACAGAGGACGGTCTGCTGGATTATGAGGTCGGCGTGGTCCCAAAGATGCCATATGATGTAATATTGGGTAGAGACTTTCCTAACTTTGCGAAGTTAGGTCAAAAGAACGGCATATTTGAGAAACCAACAACCCTGACCAAGCAGGAAGAAGCATGGGGCCTTCAACCAAGGCCAAGAAAAGAGGTCTCCCAGGGGCCAAGCCCACAGGTACTAGTAGGGGAGGATGAGGATGAAGTGGCAAACCTCGTTGATAATGAACAGCCCAGTACTAGTGGGGCTGGGGTCGATCTGAATCCAGAAGACGACTATCTAGAACCAGCAGACCTGGCAGGGTCCATGACTAATTTCGGGACGGCCCAACACCAGGATCCAACCCTGCAGCAAGCCAGAGCAGACGTGCAGGTCATAGATGGTACTCCCATAAATGATAGGATGATGCCTAATAGTTTTCCCCACTTCATCATGAAAAATGGTTTGGTGTACAGAGTCTCAAAAATAGGGGTTGATGTGGTGGAACAGTTGTTGGTCCCCACCCGGTACAGAAAGACAGTACTGGATCTAGCTCATGGGCACATTCTGGGTGGACACCTTGGTATCGATAAAACCCGAGACCGGATTGTAAGGAGGTTTTACTGGCCAGGAATTCAGGCTGAAGTGGCTCGGCATTGTGGAGAGTGCCCGGAGTGCCAGGTAACAGCTCCCCGACCAGCGTTTAGAAGCCCGTTAGTGCCACTCCCCATAATCGAAACGCCATTTGAGAGGATAGCGATGGACATAGTGGGCCCACTACCCAAATCTGCCAGAGGGCACCAATACATTCTGGTTATTCTAGATTATGCCACTCGTTACCCAGAAGCCATTCCCCTTCGGACAATGGCTTCCAAAAATATCGCCAAAGAACTAGTGCTATTGTTCACCAGGGTTGGGGTCCCAAAGGAGATCCTTACTGACCAGGGGACCCCCTTTATGTCCCGCCTTATGGCAGACCTTTGTAAATTGTGGCAGGTGAAACAGTTGAGGACATCAGTTTACCATCCACAGACGGACGGGCTGGTTGAGAGATTCAACCGGACCCTGAAGTCAATGCTCAGGAAGGTAATCGACAAGGATGGGAAAAACTGGGATTGCATGTTGCCATATCTGATGTTTGCCATTAGAGAGGTTCCTCAAGCCTCGCTGGGGTTTTCTCCCTTCGAGCTGGTATATGGGAGGCACCCCCGGGGAATCTTAGACATTGCCCGGGAAACCTGGGAACACCAATCCACCCCGTATACTAGTGTCATAGAGCACGTCACGGCAATGCAAAACAGGATAGCCACAGTCATGCCCATCGTCAGAGAGCACATGAGACAAGCACAAGAGCACCAGCGGCACACTTATAACCGGCAGGCTACCCTGAGGGAATTTCAACCGGGAGATAAGGTGTTAGTGCTGATCCCCACGGTAGAGTGCAAACTACTAGCCACATGGAAAGGACCATATGAAGTACTGGAGAGAATAGGAGAAGTTAATTATCGGATCCGACAGCCAGGTCGACGGCCCCGGGAACAGATCTATCACATAAACCTGTTAAAAGCATGGAGAGAGAGAGAAACACTAATGGTCACGTACCCCACACACACTCAGGAGACAGCTGAAGTAAATATTTCACCTACTTTGTCCCCAGCACAAGTACAGGAAGTAAAGACCCTGATCCAGAAAAACAGAGATGTGTTTTCAGAAGTACCCGGCCGAACTGAGGTTACAGCTCATGATATCGTTTCCCTACCAGGGAGAAAAGTGAGCATGAGGCCATATCGGGTACCCGAGGCTCGACAGGCAGCGATTAGAGCAGAGACGGAGAAAATGTTGACAGCTGGAGTGATCGAAGAGTCACATAGTGAGTGGTCTAGCCCAATTGTGATGGTCTCCAAGCCCGATGGGTCTTTGCGGTTCTGTAACGACTTTCGGAAGGTAAATGAAATCTCCAAGTTTGATGCCTACCCCATGCCCAGAGTAGACGAACTACTGGAGAAAATTGGTAAAGCTCGGTACATTACGACCCTGGACCTGACAAAAGGGTACTGGCAAATTCCTCTGACCCCCAGGGCCAAAGAAAAGACAGCATTTGCAACCCCTGACGGTTTGTTTCAATACACCGTCATGCCATTCGGCCTACACGGGGCCCCAGCCACCTTTCAACGGCTCATGGACAAGGTCCTAAAACCGCACCAAGCATACGCCGCAGCTTATTTAGATGACGTGGGGATCTACAGCCCAGATTGGGAATCCCACTTACCCCGGGTACAGGCGGTGTTAGACGCCCTTAGAAAGGCAGGGCTCACGGCGAACCCTGCCAAGTGTTATGTGGGGTTAGAGGAAACGGAGTATCTGGGATACACCGTGGGAAGAGGATTAATCAAACCCCAACGTAAGAAGGTGGAGGCAATTAGAGAATGGCCGAAACCAGTAAATAAGAAGCAGGTTCGAGCCTTCCTAGGGCTGACCGGGTACTACCGGAAGTTCATCCCAAGTTATGCCACAGTGGCCGCCCCACTCACCGACATGACTAGAGCCAGAGGGCCAAACATGGTCAAGTGGGATGAAAGGGCCACCAAAGCATTTAGGACATTACAGGAGGCCCTCTGCTGTAATCCAGTGCTGGTGGTACCAGACTTTGAGAGAGAGTTTGTGGTTCAGACGGATGCTTCAGAGGTCGGCTTGGGAGCAGTGCTGTCCCAAGAGGTAGAAGGGGTGGAACACCCCATCCTGTTTTTAAGCAGGAAGCTGGAACCACGGGAAACCAACTACTCAGTTGTTGAGAAAGAGGCGCTGGCAGTAAAGTGGGCTCTGGAAAGCCTGAAATACTACCTGCTGGGGCGCCACTTCACCCTCATCAGTGACCATGCACCACTCACCTGGATGCATAGGGCTAAAGAGAAGAACGCTCGGGTGATGCGGTGGTTTTTGAGTCTCCAACCGTTTCACTTTGACTTGAAACACAGAGCAGGAAAGGAAATGGGAAATGTGGATGGGTTATCCCGCATGCACGCATATTTTGCTGCGGTAGCCCGACCTAGGGGGTCGGATCTAGGGGGGGAGATGTGTGGCAAAGAAGGGGGTCGAGTGATAAATGGCAGATATGTGAGGGCAGAACTAATAAACGGGCTCTGCCCGATCACTAAAATGGCCACCCCGATCAGAACTACAGATCACAAAATGGCCGACTGCCAAAACTACAATTCCCAGAAGCAAGGGGAACCCTCAGAAGGTGGAGCCGACCCACAGATAAAAGGTCAAGAAAAACCAGGAAGAGAGAGAGAGAGGGCGGGAAGGATCTATGAACCATAGAGAGAGAGAGACATTCTACGTTGGCTGGATTTACCGTGTACGAGCTGGACTGTTTTGGACTTACCTGTTGGCGTTTAGACCTGGACCTACCGAGAACCAGATTTGTGTACCGAACCCTGCTATCCTTGACCTTACCTGCGGCCTGGGTGGACCAGGACAGCGAAACAAACACACAGGTACTGTCATGTTCGAAAGAACTTTCATTCTGGGCTGACTTTGGTGACAGTTTCCCACTTAATTTGTGACAAACGCTCCTAGCTTTGAAGAGGTTTGCCACACAACATAACCTGAAAGGCCGCTCAGCAAGGAAGAAGCCACTACTCCAAAACCACCATAAAAAAGCCAGACTACGGTTTGCAACTGCACATGGGGACAAAGATCATAGTTTTTGGAGAAATGTCCTCTGGTCTGATGAAACAAAATAGAACTGTTTGGCCATAATGACCATCGTTATGTTAGGAGGGAAAAGAGGGAGGCTTGTAAGTCGAAGAACACCATCCCAACCATGAAGCACGGGGGTGGCAGCATCATGTTGTGGGGGTGCTTTGCTGCAGGAGGGACTGGTGCACTTCGCAAAATAGATGGCTTCATGGGGAAAGAAAATTATGTGGATATATTGAAGCAACATCAGTCAGGAAGGTAAAGCTTGGTCGCAAATGGGTCTTCCAAATGGACAATGACCCCAAGTATACTTCCAAAGTTCTGGCAAAATGGCTTAAGGAAAACAAAATAAAGATATTGGAGTGACCATCACAAAGCCCTGACCTCAATCCCATAGAAAATTTGTGGGCAGAACTGAAAAGGCATGTGCGAGCAAGGAGGCCCACAAACCTGACTCCATTACACCAGCTCTGTCAGGAGGAATGGGTCAAAATTCACCCAACTTATTGTGGGAAGCTTGTGGAAGACTACCTGAAATGTTTGACCCAAGTTAAACAATTTAAAGGCAATGCTACCAAATACTAATTGAGTGTATGTAAACTTCTAACCCACTGGGAATGTGATGAAAGAAATAAAAGCTGAAATAAATAATTCTCTCCACTATTATTCTGACAATTCACATTCTTAAAATAAAGTGGTGATCCTAACTGACCTAAAACAGGGACTTTTTAGTAGGATTAAATGTCAGGAATTGTGAAAAACTGAGTTTAAATGTATTTGGCTAAGGTGTATGTAAACTTCCGACTTCAACTGTAGATATTCCATAAAAAATCTGCCGTTTCCAGCTACAACAGTCATTCACAACATTAACAATGTCTACCCTGTATTTCTGATCAATTTGATGTTATTTTAATGTATAAAAAATGAGCTTTTCTTTCAAAAACAAGGACATTTCTAAGTGACCGCAAATTTTTTAACGGTAGTGTAATTATTCAACACCTTTGTTATGGCAAGCCTAAATAAGTTCAGGAGCAAAAATCCTGTCTCGGAGCTCTACGGACAATTCCCTCAACCTCATAGCTTGGTTTTTGCTCTGACATACACTGTCAACTGTGGGACCTTATATAGGCAGGTGTGTGACTTTCCAAATCATGTCCAATCAATTAAACTTACAACAGGTGGACTCCAATAAAGTCCAATAAAGGATGATCAATGGAAACCGGAATCCCCTGAGCTGTACAGTGCTTTCAGAAACTATTCACACCCCTTGACTTTCAGAAACTATTCACACATCTTGACTTTTTCCATATTTTGTGTTACAGCCTGAATTTAAAATTGATTAAATGCTGATTTTGTGTCATTGGCCTACACACTGTGAGAGAAAAATTACAAATATCTGATAAAGGAATGTATATGTTTAAAGTAATGACTAACGAATTCCACCCTGACACGTATAAGACTATGTGAATGTATTAGAAGTATAAGACTATGTGAAATGTATTAGAATTATAAGACTATAATCCAATAATGTATGTGTGAGACAAGTTAAGGGTAAGAAATGTATGGTTGAGAAAACAAAGGACAATTGAACTACACATGACCTGGTTATAACTCTGAAAACTGACAACAGGAAAGAGGGCCTTTCCAAGGCCCCTCTAATCTAGGGAGGCTTAGACTGGTGGAAAAGTGATAAACTGTGTGTGTGTGTGTGTGTGTGTGTGTGTGTGCGTGCGTGCGTGCGTGCGTGCGTGCGTGCGTGCGTGCGTGCGTGTGTGTGTAGGTGGGAGTTATAAAATGACTGTGTATGCATTTTTTACTTCAGAGCTCTCGTGAATAAAGAACAACAAACCTTTTGCAGAATCTGAGACTTTGCCTAATTATTGTTAAACCCAGGGTCTTACAAACCTCGGGAATTGGTCAAAGCTTAAAACCTCTCTGGGATATGTGGGACCCTAGCGTCCCACCTCGACAACAGCCAGTGAAATTGCAGGGCGCCAAATTCAAAACAGAAATCTCATAATTAAAATTCCTCAAACATACAAGTATTATACACCATTTTAAAGATAAACTTCTTGTTAATCCAGCCACAATATCTGATTTCAAAAAGGCTTTACGGCAAAAGCATACCATACGATTATGTTAGGTCAGCGCCTAGTCACAAAAAAACATACAGCCATTTTCTAGCCAAAGAGAGGAGTCACAAAAAGCAGAAATAGAGATAAAATTAATCACTAACCTTTGATCTTCATCAGATGGCACTCATAGGACTTCATGTTACACAATACATGTATGTTTTGTTCGTTATGTTCAGTAATGTTTTGCCTACAAAACATCCAGTGATTTTGCAGAGAGCCACATCAATTTACAGAAATACTCATCATACACTTTGATGAAAGATACAAGTGTTATGCATAGGATTATAGATAAACTTCTCCTTAATGTAACCGCTGTGTCAGATTTCAAAAAAGCTTTACAGTGAAAGCACACCATGTGATAATCTGAGTAATCTAAGGAAGCAGTAGAGCGGGGGTCCAGGGCAGGGAAGCAGGACTGACGAGACAAGGAACTGGAGACAGGGACCAGAGTCAAAGCGGACAGAACTGTTGTGGAGAGAAAAGCAGCATCAGGCTAGGGATGAACAGGCACAAAGGATAACAAGATCTATGCAGGAACACCTCAGCATTTTCTGTATCATTGGGCTCTCAACGAATCATCTACGAGTGGGTCGTTGACCAGCTCCATTATTGCAATAATTCATCGATATCAAAAAAGATTGATTGTTTGAAGAAATGACAAAGTCTCTCTCACTTGATTAGAATTTCCACGACAACACAATACCATGTCAAAAGTGGAATTACTTAGTGGAAAAAGTGGAATTAGATTTTTACACATGAATTAAAAATGGAAAGCTGAAATGTCTTGAATACATACGTATTCAACACCTTTGTTATGGCGAGCTTAAAAAAGTTCAGGAGTACACTTTTGCTTAACAAGTCACATAAGTTGTATGGACTCACTCTGTGTGCAATAATAGTGTTTAACATGATTTTTTACTACCTCATCAATGACTACCTCATCTCTGTACCCCACACATACAATGACTGAACCAAGATTTCCTTTAGGATGTTGCCTGTGCTTAGCTCTATACCATTTCATTTCATCAACAAACAAATGTCCCTAGTGTTTGCCAATGACAAGCATGCCCATAACATGATGCAGCCACCACCATGGTTGAAAATATGAAGAGTGGTACTCAGGGCTGTGTTGAATTTGCCCCAAACATAACGCTTTGTATTCAGGACATGAAGTTAATTTATTTGCCACATTATTTGCAGTTTTACTTTAGTGCCTTATTGCAAACAGGATGCATGTGTTTTTACAGCTAATGCCGGTTTGCCTGAGGCTGATGCAGTGCAGGTGTTTGTACTCATACAAATACAGACACTTTCATTCAAATACAAGCATACACAGACACACACACACGTAATAGCGCCAGACGTGCACTCAAACATATACAGTTTGCATTGCTGTTATGATTTTAGTTGTCCTTGATGTCCTTTGTTTTTTTGTTGTTTTTTTTGCATTGCTGTTTGCTGTTTTCTTCTGTCTTTTTCTTTTTTCTCTTTAGTTCATTTTCTTGGTTGTTGGCGCATTGGGGGATTCTTGGGGGTGGGGAATGGAATTAATTGTATTATTTTATTTATTTATTTATTCTTCTTGGGTGGACTGTGGGAAGGGTCTCGGATGGTTGCGGGACAGCTATTGGGGAACTGTGGGGGGATCTTGGAGGGTTCGGGTTCACATTTTTTGGCCTGGTAGGAGATCTGTCAACGTGCCCTTGAGCAGGGCATTGACCCTGGATGCTTCTCTGTGTTGCTCTGAATGGGAGTCTGTTGGATGACTGGTGTGGTATAGTTGTTGAGTGTCTTCACTGCAAGTATATTGTACGTTTCGGATATTCAATTTTAAAAAATCAAAAAAAAAATCAACCAAAAAAAACAGGATGCATGTTTTGGAATATTTTTATTCTGTACAAGCTTCTTTCTTTTCACTATGTCACTTAGGTTAGTATTGTGGAGTAATTAGAATGTTATGGATCCATCCTCAGTTTTCTCCTATCACAGCCATTAAACTCGGTAACTGATTTAAAGTCCCCATGAAATCCCTGAGCGGTTTCCTTCCTCTCCGGCAACTGAGTTAGGAAGGATGCCTGTACCTTCGTAGTGACTGGGCGTATTGATACACCATCCAAAGTGTAATTAATAACTTCACCATGCTCAAAGGAATATTCAATGTCTGCTTGTTTTACCCATCTACCAAAAGGTGCCCTTCTTTGCTAGGCATCGGAAATCCTCTCTGGTCTTTGTCGTTGAATCTATGTTTGAAATTCACTGCTCGACTGAGGGACCTTACAGATAATTGTATTATCTTATTTAGGCTTGCCATAACAAAGAGGTTGAATACTTATTGACTCAAGACATTTTGGCTTTTAATTTTGAATTTATTTGTAAACATAATTAAAACATAATTAACTTTGTGACACAACATTTTCTGTGTTATAACACAACAAAATGTGGAAAAAGTCAAGGGGTGTGAATCCTTTCTGAAGGCACTGTATATGCCAAGCACGTATGGACATGTTCAAGGGCAACATCTATGAATACGGATAATAGTCAAATAAATGTTTTTCAGTTGTTCACTACAATATTTCTCTCTAAGACAATTTCAAAACAGAGGAAAGGTAAAGAAAGGACTTGTCGAGATCTTGTGTAAGCACTAAAGCCTAACAGACACGTCACGGTCAAAGCACAGACATATCTCACAAGGCGTAGAAAGTCACACAAAAAAAATATTATTCACCGAAGAACTTGACCTCCACTTTACAAATCCGTGGGATCTCGTTCTGTCACATGTATTTCAAACCTCTGGCAAAAGACGCAAATTAATAATTTTTAGTTCAAAGACCAGACACTCTCTTTGTTGGTTGCCTTTTCACTTATTTGGAGGATCATGTCATTCCCTTTGAAGGCAAACTTTGAAAGGGGAAAATATCTGAGCAGCGGGGTGGGAAGAAGGTGGCAGCATACAAAACAGTGGCTCTGTGACACGAGAAAAATCAAAACCACTTGAAACAAAACTCCTCTGAACCCACCTGAGGCAAAGTGATTTTTTAGCAGTGAGTCTTCTGAGTGTTGAAATAAGATAGAGAGGGAAGAGAAAGGAGAGGAGAGGAGGGGAGATTGGCAGGCAGAGAGGGCGACGTTTGCTGGATGCAAAAGGCAAGTGAGTGGATGCTCTCTTCACATGGGGCATGTTTAGTTGAGTGTGTGTGTGTGTGTCCTCAGGACAGCCTCTGGCATTGGCACTCAAACAATGATGAGTCAATACAGCTCTACACACACACACACACACACACACACACACCTCTCTTTCTTTCCACCGACTCCGATTTCCCTCCTTTCAAATCAAATAAAAGTGTACTTGCCAATGCACAGGAAACAACAGCAGTGAACAGTACAATGAACTGTTCACATGCGGTATTCAATATCAAGGTAAATAAATAGAAAATGCAGAATGTAATCTTTAAAAGAGCTCACAATCATTACTAGGTCAGATAAAATAAAAACACACAAGAAATAAAAAACACACGAGAATGTACATCTACACTATATACACTGAGTATACCAAACATTAGGAACACCTTCCTAATATTGAATTGCATTCACCTGTATTCACCTGGTCAGTCTGTCATGGAAAGTGTTCTTAATGTTTTGTATACTCAGTGGTGTACAAGGTCAGTGCAGTAGCATATCAATGTGCAGGTTATACTGGTGGTAGTTGAGGTAGACATGTACTTGTAAACAGGGATAAATGTGATTGGGCAGCAGGATAAATAACAATAAATTGTAGCAGCAGCGTATATGGTGAATGTGTGTGTGTGCATGTGTGATTGTGTGTGTGTGTATCAGTATCACTGAGACAGAAATAATTAAGCAGTTTTTCAACCGCTCACTCACATCAACTCGCATGCATGCAGACACACTTACACGATCTTACACACCTACACAGACACACACACACACACACACACACACACACACACACACACACACACACACACTTGAAAGGGGTTAGATGTTGGTGTGATGAAAGTGATATATGGCTAGACAACTGAACAGACAGTGAAGGGAGAAATGAGGCAGGACATTTCCGTAAGAGACATTTATGAATTCAAAGGGAACACTGGAAACACTTTGAAGAATTCACAGCTCATGGTTTCTGATAACAACCTACACACATTAAACTCTCTAAATAATGATATATTATGCACATGTTTACAAGAAGGATTCACTGGGATATCTTACTGTAACTCTGGAAGTTCTCACTCTGAATTGCTGCATTATAGATAGAGCTCCATGAAGAGTTTGTCTCGATATGTCAAGGGTGGTCAAAGTCAAAGATCAAAACCGACCTGCAAGGCATCTGTATAAAGAGGAAGGAGATAGATGAAGAATAAATAGGAGGTTGATGTCTGTGTGTGTGTGTGTGTGGGAGGACACACACTGGCAGTTCTGTTGAGTAATGTGAATGGACAGCGGCAGTGCAGGCCCTGTGGCAGAGTCTTAGTCTGCCCATTAGTCTCTGTCACAGACGGCATAGGCCTGCTGATCTAAAGGATAAGAGCTGCCTCGCACTTCATCCACATACAGCCCCTTTACAGGAGACTTATTAGATAAGCACCACTCAGATTGCAGCCTAAGGCATATGTTATGTTTATCTGACCACTCTGCCTTAATAGATAGCCCACACATACACATATACTGTACAGGCACACACATACACACATTTCCTGCATGCGCCTACAAATCTACACACACTGCACATACGCTAGGTGTGTGTGTGTATGTCTGTGTGTGTGCGTATTTATTTAAATCAGGGAGTCACTAACGCATCTATTCGCAACGTATTTTGGCGATCATTCCAAATATGTGGAGCAATAAAACTAAAGGCTGATTTACACCAAAGGAGTCTCCAGAGTTAATCAACCCTGTGAACAGGTTTGATAACTTGTCATTTGAAATCTTAACAGTGAAGTTAGGTAAGTCGGAAGCTTTTGAAGCAGGGCTTTGGTAAACAAAAAGAGCGTAACGATGTGATCTACGTGACTTCAAAGAGATCCATCCAACCTTTTGGTAAAGAATACAATGATGAGTAATAAAACTGTATCCTGTTAGAAAACGAAGAGCACTATGGTGGATGGCATGCAAAGTTTTAAGAGTAGTAGTAGCTGTACTTTGATAAATATTATCACCATAATCAAGAACAGATAAAAAGGTTGACTGAATAATCTGCTTCCTACTGATTAGAGAAAGGCACCATCTGTTTATGTAGAAAAAAGCCAACTTTAAATCTTAGCTTCTTAACCAGCTCATCTACATGTTTTTTTAAACGTCAAATCCATATCAATCCAAATGCCGATGTCACGTCCTGACCAGTAAAAGGGGTTATTTGTTATTATAGCTTCTGGTGACAGTTCCCCGTCCAGAGCTTCCGGCGACAGTTCCCCGTCAAGAGCTTCCGGCGACGTCCTATAGTCCGGAGCCGGCAGAGACGGCCCACAGTCCGGAGCCGGCAGAGACGGCCCACAGTCCGGAGCCGGCAGAGACGGCCCACAGTCCGGAGCCGGCAGAGACGGCCCACAGTCCGGAGCCGGCAGAGACGGCCCACAGTCCGGAGCCGGCAGAGACGGCCCACAGTCCGGAGCCTGCAGAGACGGCCCACAGTCCGGAGCCTGCAGAGACGGCCCACAGTCCGGAGCATGCAGAGACGGCCCACAGTCCGGAGCCGGCAGAGACGGCCCACAGTCCGGAACCTGCAGAGACGGCCCACAGTCCGGAACCTGCAGAGACGGCCCACAGTCCGGAGCCTGCAGAGACGGCCCACAGTCCGGAGCCTGCAGAGACGGCCCACAGCCCTGAGCCTGCAGAGACGCGCCTCAGCCCGAGGTCTCCAGCGACGTGCCTCAGCCCGAGGTCTCCAGCGACGTGCCTCAGCCCGAGGTCTCCAGCGACGCGCCTCAGCCCGAGGTCTCCAGCGACGCACCTTAGCCCAGAGCCTTTAGCAGTGGTCTACAGCATGAGCCTTCAAGGGGGGTGGGCAGGTTAGGATGGGGACTAAAGTCGGAGCCTGAGCCACCTCCGTAGTTGGAGGATTGGGGAGGGGGGGGTGTAGCACGGGAGCCGTCGGTGACGGTATCCACCCTCCCTTCTCTCCCTTTTGTTTGGGGTTATTGTTTTGTGAGTTTTTTGTTTCAGGTGCATTCGGGGTATGCAGCTTTGGGGGGGGGGGGACTGTCACATCCTGACCAGTAAAAGTTTTTTTTTGTTATTGTAGTTCGGTCAGGGCGTGGCAGGGGGTGTTTGTTTAGTGTGTTTTGGGGTTTTTGGTTTATGTTCTATGTTTTCTATTTCTATGTGGGTTTTCTAGTTTTTCTATATCTATATTAGTTTTGGGAACGACCTCCAATTAGAGGCAGCTGGTTGTCGTTGCTTCTAATTGGAGGCCATATTTAAGTGGGTTTATTTTCTCTTGTGTTTGTGGGTGGTTGTTTCCATGTATAGTCTGAGCACCTTACAGGACTGTTTTCGTCGTTTGTTTTGTGTAAGTGTTTTGTTTGTTTTTTTCTTCAATAAAAGGAAGATGAGCATTCACATACCCGCTATGTTTTGGTCTACCTACAATGACGCTTGTGACAGCCAAAATATTTACATGTGGGAACACGCTTGATTAGAGTCAACATGTAGTTAATCTGAAACATTCCTACGAGAGTTTAAAACAAGTATTTGGTTTTGCCCGTATTAAGCACAAGTTTTATATCAGCAAGAGATCCCTGCATAGCTGTAAAATCAGACTATATTTTTGACACAGCCAGATCGACAGTCGGGGCTACAGCATACATAATAGTACCATCTGCATATGGATGAAGTTCACCATTTTTAACAGATTGACTAATGGTGTTTATATAAATAGTGAAGAGAACAGGTCCCAAAATCGACCCGTGGTACACTTTTACAGTATGTACTCCAAGAAATTCAGACTTAACCTCGACTTAACCTCATCGATCATGATGGCCTGAGTTTTGTCACAAAGATAATCATGAAACCATGAACAGGCGTCAGAGCTCAGGCCTATCAAGAAAAACGTATTCAATAAAATAGCACGATCAACAGTATCAAAAGCTTTTGACAGGTCCACAACAAAGCAGCACATTTCATTTTAGTGTCAAAAGCATTGACAAGATCATTGACAACTAAAGTGGTTGCTGTAATAGTGCTATGCCCAGGCCTAAATCCTGATTGGTTTACATTCAAAATACATTTCTCAGATAAAAAAGAGCAAAGTTGTATATACCAAGGATTCAAGAATCTTAGCTAGACAAGGAAGCCTTGAAATGGGGTGTTAATGATTAAGATCCATACTATCCCCGCGCTTATGGGGTGGTAGCACAATAGCTGATTTCTATACTTTTTAGTATATTTCCTGATAACAACATTAAATAAAAAATATGGGTTATTGAGCCAACAATGATGGGCGCTGCACACATAAAGCAGACCGGGATCCAATTGGTCGGCCCCTGTGGATTTCTTGTTGTCTATTGCTAGCGTAGCATCCAGGACTTTTTTTGTAAATCGCCTAAAAGAAAAGCTTTGACTATCATTTCTCTGATCATTCATCAAGTTTCCCCTATCAGAATCTAGCCCAATATCATTGTGAATAAGCTTAGAAGTTCTTTCAAAAAGATAAATGGTGATTATATAAAATTGTGATTAAATGCATTCTTTCCCGTAATGAGGCAAGTGTCTGAATTCATTTGTTGTGGCAGAGAGGAGGAAGTAGAACCCTTCAGGGATTTGACAGGTTTCCAGAATTTAGCTGGGTTCCAATTACAATCCGAAACAGTGGCTACATAATAATCAGATTTAGCCTTTTTGGTTTGTTTTACACAATGATTCCTCGGTTGCTTAAAAGCTTGCCAGTCTGGGCCTAAGCCTGTGTTCCTGGCCTTGATAATTACGGAGTCTACCAGGGATTCGTTCTACCTCTATCCCTTTATTTTTCGAAGGGAGCATGATTATCCACAATAGTACTGAAGGCATCTGCCAAAAAAGCTCAAATCTAAATCAGGTTCAGGGATTGCTGAAATACAATCAAGGTCACTAAAATAAAGATTGTGTAAAAAAACCCGGTTCACTGAAGTTTTTAAAGTTCCTCTTTGTGATGTCACAAGGCTTAGATTTTCATATTCTCACATCTCTAAAACAAACTGGGCAATGGTCACTAATATCTTGGGCGAAGACACCAGTAGAAACATATTTCTCTGGTGTCTTCCTTTTAATAAGTCAATCAGAGTTGACTTTGAAGGATATTTAGGGTTGGGCCATGTAGGCTTAGTCACCAGCTGGGTTAGGTTTAGATCATTATACATGTCTTTTAGACTGTATGAAGCCTGCATTTCCCAATCATAATTCAGGTCACCCAGGATAATAACTTCTGATTTAGTAAAAGAAGACAACACCTCGAGTGAACAAAGGTTAGCTGAGCGAGGATGGTAGACCCCTATAACAGTTACGGATATATTTTTCCCCAGACAAAGGATGAAAATAGTAGCTCAAATATTTGGGCAAGGGAAATGGATTTCAGTAAAGAGACATAAATAATTGTTTATAAAAATGCCCACTCCACCATTTCTACCTTGTCTGGGAGGTATTACCTGAGCGGGGCTTGGTCTGTCTGAGTCAATATCTTAACAAGGCCTTGAAATGTGAAGAGCAGGTCCAGGCTCCTTGATGGTTTGCGTGGAGTCCATCATCTCTGTAGTGCCGGAAGACATGGGTGAATAGAGCTTCCGCAGTCTGTAGAGCCGTAGGGAGACCGGGCAACGGAAGGAGACGGCAGGACTTAGAAAACCGACCCACAACAACCAGGACTGTGGTGTTCCCTGAGACGGGGGAAGATCGGTAAGGAAGTCCACCGACAGGTGAGACCATGGCCGTTGTGGAACGGGGAGGGGTTGTAACTTCCCTCTAGGAAGGTGCCTAGGAGCCTTACTCTGGGCGCACACTGAACAGGAAGAGACATAGAACCTCACGTCCTTAGCCAAGTTGGGCCACCAGTACTTCCCCCTAAGGCCCTGCACTGTCCTCGCCACACCAGGATGACCCGAAGAGGGTAGTGTGTGAGCCCACCGAATCAGTTGATCACGGGCACCAAGCGGCACGTACTTGCGGCCTGTAGGACATTTAGGAGGCGCAGGTTCCACCTGTAACGCCCGCTCAATGTCCGCGTCCACCTCCCATACCACTGGTGCTACCAGCTTAGAGGCTGGAAGGATGGGAGTAGGATCGATGGGCCGATCCTCTGTTTCATAGAGACGGGACAGCGTGTCGGCCTTCGTGTTCAGGGAACCTGGTCTATACGACATGGTGAACCTAAATCGGGTGAAGAACATGGCCCACCTAGCCTGAGGCGGATTCAGTCTCCTAGCTGCCCGGATATACTCCAGGTTCCGGTGGTCCGTCCAGATGAGAAAAGGGTGTCTAGCCCCCTCAAGCCAGTGTCTCCACACCTTCAGAGCTTTTACCACAGCCAACAGCTCCCGGTCCCCCACATCATAGTTGCGCTCCGCCGGACCGAGCTTCCTTGAAAAGAAAGCGCAGGGGCGGAGTTTCGGTGGCGGACCCGAGCGCTGTGATAGCACGGCACCCACCCCAGCCTCGGATGCGTCCACCTCCACTATAAATGGTAAAGAGGGTTCTGGGTGCGCCAACACGGGCGCATCAATGAACAGCGCCTTCAACTGGTTGAAGGCTCTGCCCGCCTCTGTCGACCACCGTAAACGCACCGGCCCCCCCCTTCAGCAGTAAGGTAATGGGGGCCGCTACCTGGCCAAACCCCGGATAAACTTCCGGTAGTAATTGGCAAACCCTAAAAACCGCTGCACCTCCTTTACCGTGGTTGGAGTCGGCCAATTCCACACGACCTTAACGCGGTCACACTCCATCACCACCCCCAAGGTGGAAATGCGATAACCCAGGAAGGAGACGGCTCGTTTGGAGAACTCACACTTCTCAGCCTTGATGTATAGGTCATGCTCCAGCAATCTACCAAGCACTCTGCGCACCAGAGACACATGTGCAGCGCGTGTGGCGGAGTAGATCAGGATAACGTCGATATACACAATCACACCCTGCCCGTGCAGGTCCCTGAGAATCTCGTCCACAAAGGATTGTAAGACGGCTGGAGCATTCTTCAACCCATACGGCATGACAAGGTACTCATAGTGGCCCGATGTGGTACTAAACGTGGTTTTCCACTCGTCTCCCTCCCGAATACGCACCAGATTATACGCGCTCCTGAGGTCCAGTTTTGTGAAAAACCGAGCTCCGTGAAATGATTCCACCGCCGTAGCAATGAGAGGTAGCGGGTAACTAAACCCCACTGTAATGGAATTGAGACCTCTATAATCAATGCACGGATGCAGACCTCCCTCCTTTTTATTCATGAAAAAGAAACTCGAGGAGACGGGTTAAATGGAGCGCCGAATGTACCCCTGTCCCAGAGATTCCGTGACATATGTCTCCATAGCCAACGTCTCCTCCTGAGACAATGGATACACGTGACTCCTGGGAAGTGCAGCGTTTACCTGGAGGTTTATCGCACAATCCCCCTGTCGATGGGGTGGTAATTTAGTCGCCCTCTTCTTACAGAAGGCGAGAGCCAAATCAGCATACTCAGGGGGAATGCGCACAGTGGAACCCTGGTCTGGACTTTCCACCGACGTGGCACCGATGAAAACTCCCATACACCTACCTGAACACTCCTCTGACCACCCCTGGAGAACCCCCTGTTTCCACAAAATACTGGGATTGTGACTGGCCAGCCAGGGCGCCCCCAGCACCACTGGAAACGCAGGTGAATCGATAAGGAAGAGACTAATCCGCTCCTTATGATTCCCCTGCGTTACCATGTCCAGTGGAACCGTGGCTTCCCTGACCAGCCCTGACCCTAATGGCCGGCTATCTAAGGAGTGCACGGGGAAGGGGGGATTTATCGGCACCAGCGGAATCCCCAGCTTGAGGGCGAGTCCGCAATCCATAAAGTTATAGCGCCTTATGCTGGGAAGAGGGAGAAAAGTCAAGAAAAAATATGAATACAAACATGTGACCAACAGGGGGTTCTGGGTGAGTTTGATGCTGACTCACCTGGAATGACCAAGAAGTGTTCTGCCTGCCCTCTTGACTCCCAGAGGGGCCCCCCCAGCACCGGTCGGCCGTGTGTCTTCTCCGACCACAGTAGGTGCAGGAGGAGCGCCCTCCTCCGGTTTCCCTCGATGCGGCCCCCCCTAACTCCATAGGAATGGGCGCGGGAGGGCTAGGAGGTGGAACTGACAGGACCCTTTCTGAACGCCCGTGGGCAGTCAGCAGATTGTCCAGTCGGATTGACATGTCTATCAGTTCGTCGAGGGAAAGTGTGGTGTCCCGACACGCTAGCTCCCTGCGGACGTCCTCCCGGAGGCTACACCGGTAGTGGTCCATTAGGGCCCTGTCGTTCCACCTGGCCCCAGCGGCCAAGGTCCGGAACGTCAAAGCAAAGTCTTGCGCGCTCCTCGTCTCCTGCCTAAGGTGGAATAGTTGCTCACCCGCCGCTCGGCCCTCTGGGGGGTGGTCGAATACGGCCCGGAAACGGCGGGGGAACTCTGGATAGTGGTCCCTCGCCGAGTCTGGGCCATTCCAGACAGTGTTGGCCCACTCCAGAGCTCGACCTGTCAGGCAGGAGACGAGGAGGCTCACACTCTCCTCCCCCGAGGGAGTCGGCCTCACGGTAGCCAGGTACAACTAGAGCAGGAGTAGAAATCCCTGGCACCCAGCCGCCGCTCCATCGTACTCCCTCGGGGGCGCAAGACGAAGTGCGCCGGAGCCAGATGTGGAGGGGGGAGGAGTAGGTGGACTCGTAGGTGGAGCCGGAGGTGAGGAGACCACTCCTCTCCCATCGGTCCATTCTCTCCATCATCTGGTCCATCGCCGACCCAATACGATGGAAGACGGTGGTGTGATGGAGGACACGTTCTCCCATCGATGGAAGAGGGGTGGCGGCTGCTCCTGCTGACTCCATGCTCTTGGTGCGGGCTTCTGTAACGGTCTGGGCGTAGTGGGTGCGGAGTCAGGCGCAGGAGGCAGAAAAGTTCAATGTAGCGCTTTAATTACGCACAAAAGTAATTCGCCCAAAATGCTGGGCGCACCAAAATACAAACGCCCAATAATAATATCCACCACACAGAACACAGTGGAAGGAAGAATTAAGCCCGCACAAAGAGCAGGCGGGCTTACGGGCTTAAATAGCCCAACTAACAAGCCTAATACAAAACAGGTGAAAGTAATTAGACCAAACAAACAGAAAAGGAAAAGGGATCGGTGGCAGCTAGTAGGCCGGTGACGACGACCGCCGAGCGCCACCCGAACAGGGAGAGGAGCCACCCTCGGTAGGAGTCGTGACACCACAGTTATAGGCAGCAAGCCAGAACCCAACTACAGACCAGAAACAGACCAGCACCAGGACCCACAATAAACACAGCCAAGGAACAAAACTCGCCAGCATAACTTACGCAATGCGATTCAATTCTGGGGCCCATCAAAAAGGCTACGTAACGGAGGTATGATAGCCAGGAGAGAAGCACATTGGAGGGGATGTCGTTTCCAGTACTTGCCAGTGGATCACCGGGAGGGAGGCTAGCGCTACACCGGGCCGCGGTGAGTAGGCTAAATCAAGTGGAGTTAAAGTTTGGCAGTAGTACAAAAACATCCGAGGCACAATGTCAAGTGGAATGATGGAAGCAGCAGTAGGCAGGTGTCTGCTCAGATAATGTCCCAGTGCAGAGTATTGTGTCCAGGTATATCCAAGTAGGCCTCAAAAGTATCAGCAGACCTGTTTTGTATGTCTCCTTAAAAACTCTATATGCAATATTGCACTATTATTCAATGTGTTCACAGCCAGATGAAACAAAGGTAAATGGAGAAAGTACCCACGAAAAGCTTTTCAGCTGCTAACACTGATCAGAGAAAAAAGACATGCTTGCTTCCATGAATGTAAATGCGAGTGCGTGATAATGCATGATGTGATGAATAGTGACTGACAGTCTGTTTAGGAACCACTTAGTTACATAATCTCAAATCTCAATTATTCCGTAAACCTAACAAATGGCATTGCTAAATCCCTGTGCTCAGTGTGGCAGTAATCCAGCCCCATTGTGGACCAATGTCAGTTATAATAACAGATTAAAAACACAACAGGGAGAACACAGCACAAAATCTGTTTCAATATTGTTTGCCCTTTCCACAGAAGTTTCTACCTGGAACCCAAAAGGGTTCTACCTGGAACCAAAAAGGGTTCTGCCTGGAACCAAAAAAGATGATCCTATGGGGACAGCTGAAGGACCCTTTTGGAACCCTTTTTTCTAAGAGTGAATATCACACGCTCTTATGCAGAGACAATGCACTACAGTATACTTAAAATGAGCTTCTGACACCATTGCCCTTGGCCTGTCTTTGGACCTACCCCAAATGGCACAATATTCCCTACATAGTGCCATACTTTTGACCAGGGCCCATGGAAAATAGGGTGTCATTTGGAACTCTGTCTGTCTGCCTGTTTGAGTGGAAGTCAGATGATCAGTTGGCCTGAATGTTGGTTGACCCCAACTTTGGTTGACCAGCTGTGTTGGTGTGTGTGTGTGTATGAACATGTACAGTATGTACAGTGCCTTCAGAAAGTATTCACACCCCTTGACTTTTCCCACATTTTGTTGTTACAGCCTGAATTTAAAATTGATTTAACTGAGATTTTGTGTCACTGGCCTACTCATAATACACCCATAATGTCAAAGTGGAAGATACAAAGACACAGGCGTCCTTCCTAACTCAGTTGCCGGAGAGGATGGAAACCGCCATTAGGTCAATGGTGACTTTAAAACAGTTACAGTGTTTAATGACTGTGATAGGAGAAAACGGAGGATGGATCAACAACATTCTAGTTACTTCACAACATTAGCGTAAAATGACAAAGTGAAAAAAAGGATGCCTGTACATAATACAAATATTCCAAAACAAGCATCCTTTTTGCAATCAGGCACTTAAGTAAAACTGCCAAAAATGTGGCAAAGAAATTACCTTTTTATCCTGAATACAAAGCGTTATGTTTGGGGCAAATCCAACACAACAATCACTGAGTACCACTCTTCTTATTTTCAAGCATGGTGGTTGCTGCATCATGTTATTGGTATGCTTGTTATCAACAAGGATTAGGGAGTTCTTTTTTTAATAAAAATAAATAGAGCAAAGCACAGGCAAACTTTCAGCAGGATAATAACCTAAGACACAAGGCCAAATATACGCTGGAGGTGCTTACCAAGACATTGAATGTTCCTGAGTCGCCTAGTTACAGTTTTGACTTAAAACGTCTTTAAAATCTATGGCAAGACTTGAAAATGATCAACAACCAACTTGACAGAGCTTGAAGAATTTTTTAAGAATAATGTACAAATATTGTACAATCGAGGTGTGCAAATTGTGTGTGGGATGGGAATCTATTGGTATTCTTACAAATAAAATCATTCTACTATAACATATATTCCTCCCATCAGGACATATACTCACTGTGTGACAACTAATGCATTTTTTCTCTTTCAAACACCTAAAGTATCCTTCATATTACTATATGAACAAACTAAAACACATGAAAGGCTTTCTCATATTCCATACCCAAATAGCCAGTGAATTGCATGCAGAAATGCAAATGATTAACCTTTTTCATGTGCGCTAGCTTTTTTTGGGGAACAAATCCTTTCATGACACAATTTACATGAATATCACAAATCATTCTTTGTATTTGCAAGCTTGGTTCTGTGGTGTATCATAAGCACTACATTGCTTTTGATGTATCACTCTGCTTCTTGGTGAGATTTATCTGTGCAACACTGTCAGACATATTCTGCTGCACAATGGCAAATCTGGACAGACACCGTTCTCTATCACAATGGTAATTTGTTTACCTTTTTCATATTCCAGGCACATAACATTGCTACTCTCCACTTTACAAAAGAAAACTGAAAGGTCTCATGGATTTGAATGTCCTCTCATCAAACAGCCAAAACAAAGGCCTCTTGATCTCAAACTCAACCTTGGATTCGTGTGGCTGTGCCTTCCCTTGTTGGCAGTCGACCAGTTAATGCTCACCAGCACAAAATGCACATGAGATACTGGGAGCATCAGAAGGGTAGTTGCCTGGTCTCTTTACTTTGAATGTTTGGTCTTTTAAATGTTTTTCATAGTCGCAATCTGCCACTACAGCTACTGCAGTGGCAACGCTGCTTCCCCTACTCTTGGACTTGAGCTGCTGTTTAAAGTCTGCTGCTGTTTTGGTTTTAAAAACCTTTTGTTGGACAGGGGATCTTGACTATCTCCATACAACCGATCCTGCAATATTTTGGCCTGTTTTTCCATCACCATCTAACATAGGTATCTCACACAGGGAGTGTGGCCTGTTTGTGCTGTAGTACAAGGTCAGCAATTTCATTCCCCCTTTGCATGACAGTGGAGAGGTTATCATGGCTGTTATAATGGCTGATACCCACAGTGTTGATTGCTAGACCTTGCTGTTGGCTGCTGAAGGGTGTGGTTAATGACTGTTTTCTGAATGGGCTTTGATGGCTTTGTTGTCTGTTGTAGTAAAACCCTTTGTAGTGGGGTCTTTGGAACTGCACCTAATCCTGCAAACTCAACAGGTGATGGTTCAGGATCCTGGTTCTCAAAATAAGAGTTCATGCCATCTTCGTGGCTTAGTAAATTGGCTGCCACAGCATGGGATTGAGAAGTTGACTCAACACTCTCCAGGACCTTCAGTCTGGCATTTTATGCTGTTATTTCCGTTTTCAGTTCCATTTTTTCCATCCTAACATTCAGTTGAGCTTTCTCCAGTTCCAATACATGCTTGTTCTGTAATGATACTTGGCGAGCGAGTAGTGCTGCTCTCTCTGCCTCAGATTTTAGGCATGCAGAGGACACTGAGGATGATGCAGCCTTAGAATATTTGGTTTTCCTTTCATGTTGACAATTTGGAAATGCTGTCATGTTGTTCAATGAGCATTTGTGGCTCCACTTCAGCATTTTTCCACCTCTTTCAGGAGTCCTCATTCTTGGTTGATAATAGTTAATGCTTTCCTGTTCCTTTTATTCTCCTGTGACTAACTCTAGCACAGATTCATGAGCATTCTTAAAGTCACTGAACACAACAAATGCTTCAAGACCTTCATTCAGTTTCAACATTTCCTCCATCAACAAGGACTTTTATTTCATTTATTTTGCCTGTACATACTCCAGGTTTTCCTCTCCAGTCTGCATAGAGGGAATTTAAATGCTCCTCTGCCCTCTCCAGTGGGGTCTTATTTGGGAATTCATCCGCCATCATTCACTTTTAATTCACTCAACTTACAACGAGACAGCTGTTGATTTGATTGTTAAACGCTATGCCCCTTTAGACCTCCTTCGATGCTTTCAAACACAGTCATCCGTTTCAGCATATTGACCCATTTTGCGTTGAACATGTGCAAGTTCTGCATTTAGATGCGCTAAACTTTTCATCCTATTATAGGTTTTGTCCCCTTTATTTACATTTAACCTGTTAGGGCTAGGGGGCAGTATTTACACGGCCGGATAAAAAACGTACCCGATTTAATCTGGTTACTACTCCTACCCAGTAACTAGAATATGCATATAATTATTGGCTTTGGATAGAAAACACCCTAAAGTTTCTAAAACTGTTTGAATGGTGTCTGTGAGTATAACAGAACTCATATGGCAGGCAAAAACCTGAGAAGATTCTGAACAGGAAGTGGCCTGTCTGACAACATCTTGTTCTTCTTGTCTCTGTTTATTGAAGACTGCGGATCTTTGCTGTAACATGACACTTCCTACGGCTCCCATAGGCTCTCAGAGCTAGGGAAAAAGCTGAATGATATCATTCCAGCCCCAGGCTGAAACACATTTGCGCTTTTGGCAAGTGGCCGATAAGAGGATAATGGGCTTAGGCGCGTGCACGAGTCGATCCTGTGCTTTATTTTCTGTCGTCTATTTACCTAAACGCAGAATATTATCGCTTTTTTTATGAGAAAAATGGCATAAAATTGATTTTAAACAGCGGTTGACATGCTTCGAAGTACGGTAATGGAATATTTCGAATTTTTTTGTCACGAAATGCGCCGTGCTCGTAACCCTTATTTACCATTCGGATAGTGTCTTGAACGCACGAACAAAACGCCGCTGTTTGAACATAACTATGGATTATTTGGGACCAAACCAACATTTGTTATTGAAGTAGAAGTCCTGGGAGTGCATTCTGACGAAGAACACCAAAGGTAATCAAACTTTTCTAATAGTAAATCGGAGTTTGGTGAAGGCTAAACTTGCTGGGTGTCTAAATAGCTAGCCCTGTGATGCCGGGCTATCTACTTAGAATATTGCAAAATGTGCTTTCACCAAAAAGCTATTTTAAAATCGGACATATCGAGTGCATATAGGAGTTCTGTATCTATAATTCTTAAAATAATTGTTATGCTTTTTGTGAACGTTTATCGTGAGTAATTTAGTAAATTGTTAGTAAATTCGCCAGAAGTTTGCGGGGGGTATGCTAGTTCTGAACGTCACATGCTAATGTAAAAAGCTGGTTTTTGATATAAATATGAACTTGATTGAACAAAACATGCATGTATTGTATAACATAATGTCCTAGGTGTGTCATCTGATGAAGATCATCAAAGGTTAGTGCTGCATTTAGCTGTCTTCTGGGTTTTTGTGACATTATATGCTAGCTTGAAAAATGGGTGTCTGATTATTTCTGTCTGGGTACTCTGCTGACATAATCTAATGTTTTGCTTTCATTGTAAAGCCTTTTTGAAATCGGACAGTGTGGTTAGATTAACGAGAGTCTTGTCTTTAAAATGCTGTAAAATAGTCATATGTTTGAGAAATTGAAGTAATAGCATTTCTAAGGTATTTGAATAACGCCCCACAGGATTCCACTGGCTGTTACGTAGGTGGGACGATTTGGTGCCACCTACCCTAGAGAGGTTAAACACATAGTATCTTTAGATCCTTTTGTTGCATTGCATTTCCACATTAGGCCTAATATTAGACATTTGATTAGGATACATTGTGCATAGGATCTCGGTGTTTCCCAAACTCAAACTTCTTAATTGTTTTCACAGCGCTGTGTTTTGAATTACATTCCCAAGTTAATCAAACGTTCCAATTCTAATCACATTTGCGCTTCCATAATATGCTTGATCAAACGATTGCATTGAACAGGGCAGCTCATTCATTCACAGTGGTCACTCAAGGCTGGCAAATTCCTTCCAAGCAAGCTGTCCTTGCAGTCCGAAATGCAATGGTAAATAGAACAATATCCAGCATGTGTCGGTACCGGAGCTTTCCTTCCGATAGTAATCCTTCACGGAGTCTTTTGACTTGATTGTAGTGGCTTCCTTAACAATTGACCATAGCCACTGCCCAAGCCTGAAGCGGGGTTGTTTCGGACGCATTCAGTCCACATTCGATGTTCCCAAACGACAAAAACATACAATGAGATCCAGGGATATGGTGCCAAAAAAATAAAGATTTATTCTTCTTATATCTAACAAAAAATGATTCTCCAATAAATTTAAAGCACAAATTACTTGACATGAAAAATATGTATGTATGGTCAAAAGACTAAACAGCACCCGCATCCAGCTAGGACTCTCCCACCGAAGGCCCAACTCCCTGCCTTAATCCTATCACTAACACACTTACCACAGTACAATGAATGGGCAAGAGGAAGGGACAAAAACTAAGGTACACAAACTAATAACAAAAAAATATCTCAATCCATAAGTATGAATCATAAAGGTACACTACTGTTCAAAAGTTTGGGGTCACTTAGAAATGTCCTTGTTTTTGAAAAAAAATGTTAAACATTTGTCCATTAAAATAACATGAAATTGATCAGAAATACAGTGGACAGCATGGACCATTGTTAATGTTGTAAATGACTATTGTAGCTGGAAACGGAAGATTTTTTAATGGAATATCTACATAGCCGTACAGAGGCCCATTATCAGCAACCATCATTCCTGTGTTCCAATGCCATGTTGTGTTAGCTAATCCAAGTTTAGCATTTTAAAAGGCTAATTGATCATTAGAAAACCCTTTTGCAATTATGTTAGTACAGCTGAAAACTGTTGTCCTGATTAAAGAAGCAATAAAACTGTCCTTCTTTAGACTAGTTGAGTATCTGGAGCATCAGCGTTTGTGGGTTCGATTACAGGCTCAAAATGGCCAGAAACAAATAACTTTCTTCTGAAACTCATCAGTCCATTCTTGTTCTGAGAAATGAAGGCTATTCATTTCTCATTTCTCATTTCACAACACCTCCAACAACAACACATAAAACCTCACATAATTCTGCCCAAAAACAATGACAATTTCTCTCAACCAGTGGCATATGGGCTTTTTAGGTGAGTGCTGATGCTGCCCTGTGATAAGCAGTGCTCACTTTGTCAAAGGCAGTGGCGCAAAATATTATGCTTGTCCATTCCCAGCACGCCTCTCCACTCCAGGGTGCTGTTGGAGAGATACATTGCTGCGGTGCTCCACCAACGTTCCGTCAAGAAAATAATCAAACATAAATCCTGTTGCAGAGAGAGGATAAGGTAGAAAGAGTATGTGGACTTTTCTGTAGCCTACAGACTGGAGATCAAATGTATGACAATGTATTGAGATGGACACTTTCTACATCATGCAGATTTCTCCAAACAAATAGCCTAACCTAAATGGTGCCCAATCAAATAATAAATGTGCTGTCACGTTAACAAACAGCATATGCTAAAAACAGGACAGGTCAAAGTAAAATTGACAATATGGAATGGACAATCACAACTGTTGCCCAGGAGTTTCACCCCATTGTCAAGATCAGTGGTTTCAATTTTGTATCCGTAAATGTTTTACAAGTTGATCATTGCGAAAAATAAAATAATTCTGCATGTCCTGCTGTGTAAACATTGTGAACACGATAACTACTGATAAAGTTCGGTTGCTGATATTCAGAGCTAACATAGCCAACTTGATTAGTCACAGGAATCAGAACTAATAAAGCCAATACAACAGCCTGTTTTACAAATAGTGGGCCTACCACATGGATGGGCATTCATAAAATTCCATTGCTGGCTGACATGGTAGGCTACACACCTGTTGGATGTATTTTCTTGGTCCTGTCTGGATGTTTTTTTTTGTGTTTTACAAACGGTAGGCTTACCACATAATGGCATTCATAAAATGCAATTCCAGGCAACACTGTAGGCTACACCTCAGTAAGCATGGACCAACAATTAAAAAAGAAAATAATAATAATAATAACCCCCTTTTCCTCCCCAATTTTTTGATCTTGGCTCATCGCTGCAACTCCCCAACGGGCTTGGGAGAGGCGAAGGTGTGTGTGTCCTCCGTGTGTCATCCGAAACATGACACGTCTAACCACGCTCCTTAACACCCCCCAGCTTAACCAATGTTTCGGAGGAAACACCATTCAACTGGCATCCGGGGTCAGCCCGCAGGCACCCTGCCCGTCACAAGGAGTCGCTAGAGGTTGATGAGCCACCGTCAAAACCCTCCCCTAACCCAGACAGATTTTTGGTCCAGTCCAGACCAGATCTAAACCAATCATAGACATCTGTGTTTGGTTCAGATTTGGTTCAGTTTGGACAAGCCTTGATTTGGCCTAAACATAGAGGTCTATAAATGATGTCTTTTCAACTTTCATTCAGAACTAAAAATGAACCTGATTTCAACTTCTGGAAAAAATCGTATTTTTCAACGTCTGGAAAAGATGCCTTTTCAACGTCCATGAAAATATATATTTTAAATGTCTGGAAAATACTTATTTTCAACTTTCATTCAGAAACTAAATTGAACCTAATTTCAACGTATGGAGAATTCGTATTTTAGACGTCTTTTCCATGTCATTTTTCTTACTGGGACTATTCTCGTTTACTGGGACTATTCTAGTTTTGCAGGGGGTGGCATTTTTTGGTCTAGCCTAGGGCGGCAGAAAGGCAAGGACCGGCCCTGGTACCGACTGTGTATGAAAAGTTATTAAGAAATTCACTCTCACTTAATAATTAATTGGAGATGGAGCTATCAAAGTAAAACATTGGACAAAGATTGTTTTCCAGAATTGCATTAGGTGCTCTCCAATGCTATTGTAATTCCTGAGATATGCCAATTCCATCAGACCACAAGAGTGTGAAGTGGATAGTAATTCCAACTTCATTGACCTATAATAAGTTTGGGCTGAATGTCTTCAGAAACGAATATACAGCACAGGAAGTTAACAGTTAGGGCAAACAGACACCTCCATTTAATAATAATAAAGTGTGTGACTGGATTCATAATAGCTTGAAGCTTTTAGCTGACGATGACGGCACTAAGCTGAACCTGCACAGGAGTCGAGGTCACTTCCTTTATGACAGATACTTTTGTGTATGTGTATATGTGTATGTGGACACTCCTTCATCTTATTGGATTTGGTCATTCCAGCCACACCCGTTGCTGATATGTGTATAAAATTGAGCACACAGCCATGCAATCTCCATAGACAAACATTGGCAGTAGAATGGCCTTACCAAAGAGCTAATTTACTTTCAATGTGGCACAGTCATAGGATGCCACCTTTCCAACAAGACAATTCTTCAAATTGCTGCCCCGGTCAGCTGTAAGTGCTGTTATTGTAAAGTGGAAATGTCTAGGAGCAACAACGGCTCAGCCGTGAAGTGGTAGGCCACACAAGCTCACAGAACGGGACCGCCAAGTGCTGAAGCGCATAGTGCATAAAAAACATCTGTCCTCGGTTGCAACACTCACTACCGTGTTCCAAACTGCCTCTGGAAGCAACGTTAGCACAAGAACTGTTCGCCGGGAGCTTCATGAAATGGGTTTACATGCCCGAGCAGCCGCACAGAAGCCTAAGATCACCATGTGCAATGTCAAGCGTCGGCTGGAGTGGTGTAAAGCTCACCACCATTGGACTCTGGAGCAGTGGAAACGCGTTCTCTGGAGTGATGAATCACACTTCACCATCTGGCAGCCCGACTGACGAATGTGGGTTTAGCGGATGCCAGGAAAACGCTACCTGCCCGAATGCATAGTGCCAGCTGTAAAGTTTGGTGGAGGAGGAGGAATAATGGTCTTGGGCTGTTTTTCATGGTTCAGGCTCCTTAGTTACAGTGAAGGGAAATCTTAACGCTACAGCATACAATGACATTCTAGACGATTTGTGGCAACAGTTTGGGGAAGGCCCTTTCCTGTTTCAGCATGATAATGCCTCCTTGCACAAAGCGATGTCCATACAGAAATGGTTTGTCAAGATTGATGTGGAAGAACTTGACTGACCTACACATAGCCTTCACCTCAACACCATTGAAGACCTTTGGGTTGAATTGGAGCGCCGACTGCAAGCCAGGCCTAATCACCCAACATCAGTGCCCGACCTCACTAATGCTCTTGTGGCTGAAAGGAAGCAAGTCCCCGCATCTAGTGGAAAGCTTTCCCAGAAGTGTGGAGGCTGCTATAGCAGCAAAGGGGGGACCAACTTCATATTAATGCCCATGATTTTGGAATGAGACGAGAATGTGTCCGCATACTTTTGGTCATGTAGTGTAACTCCTGCAAATCAATGCACAGGTTTCTTTAGCTTACTGTACATACTAAATATGTATCTATTCAATTATCCTTATTTTCTTATCTAACCTCTAGGTTAGTCTCATTGAGATGACATTTATTTTTTACAAGACACTCCACTCTTTCCTCTCCTCTCCCTGAAGTGCCTCTCTCTCAGGCCTACATGTCGTATCTCCAGATTTTTGTGTTTCCTCTTATTAGAAACAATAAACAGTTGCTTGCAGCCAACACACACAAAAGTGGTTGCCATGGGAAAATCCCGGTGTTCAACGCTAAGCCAGTGTTCCATTCCCAGCTCAAAAAAGGAGCAATTATCTGATGACATCAAAGACCGGCGATGACATAGAAAGGAAGCGCAGAGCCAGGCCACAGACGAGCTATTCAACAAACTCCATCTTTCATCGAATCAGATGGCTTATTCATCACAAAACCATTTGATGTTTAGAATTATTTTAATGATTACTTCATTGGCAAAGTGGGCAAACTTAGGCAGGAAATGCCAACAACGAACAGTGAGCCATCGTATACATGCATAAAAATAAAAAAAAGAATGAAAGAAAAGCATTGTAAGTTTGAATTTTGTAAAGTTAGTGTGGGAGAGGTGGACAATTATTGTTACCGATCAATATTGACAAACCTCCTGACATTGACAACTTAGACGGAAAGCTACTGAGGATGGTATAGCCACTCCTATATGTATTATTTCATTTGAGCCTAGAGGATAATGCCAAAGTCGTTCCACTACCCAATAATAGTAACGGGGCCTTTACTGGTTCTAACAGCCGACCTATCAGCTTGCTGCCAGTTCTTAGCAAACTGTTGGAAAAAAAGTGTTTGACCAAGTACAATGCTATTTCTCTGTAAACAAATGTAAAACAGACTTTCAGGATGTTTATAGAGATGGGCACTTAACATGGGCACTTAACACTGGAGCAAATGACTGATGATTTGTTGAAAGAAAATTATAATAAGATTGTGGGAGCTGTACTGTTAGATATTAGTGCGGCCTTTGATATTATTTACCATAACCTGTTGTTTTATGTGTTATGGCTTTTCAACCTCTGTCATATCATGGATTCAGAGCTATCTACTGTACCTAACAGAACACAGAGGGTTTTCTTTAATGGAAGCTTCTCTAATGTTTAACTTGTAAAGTGTGGTGTACTGCAGAGCAGCTCTCTAGGCCTCTACTCTTTTCTATTTTTACCAATGACCTGCCACTGACATTTAACAAAGCCTGTGTGTCCATATATGCTGATGATTAAACCCTGTATGTTTCAGCAACCACAGCTAGTGAAATCACTGCAACCCTAAACAAAGAGCTGCAATCAGTTTTAGAATGGGTGGCCAGTAATAAACTGGTCCTGAACATCTCTAAAACTAAGAGCATTGTATTTGGTACAAATCTTTCTTGACCTCGGCTGAATCTAGTAATGAATGGTGTGGCAGTTGGGCAAGTTGAGGAGACTAAATTACTTGATGTTACCTTAGATTGTAAACTGTCATAATCAAAACATATAGATTCAATGGTTGTAAAGATGGGGAGAGGTCTGTCCGTGATAACGAGATGCTCTGCTTTTTTGACACCACACAAAGCAAGTCCTGCATGCTCTAGTTTTGTCTTATCTTGATTATTGTCCGGCCATATGGTCAAGTGCTTCAAAGAAGGACCTAGTTAAGTTGCAGCTGGCCCAGAACAAAGCAGCATATTTTGCTCTTTATTGTAATCATTGTGTTGGAAATTCCTAATTGTTTGCATAGTCAACTTACACACAGCACTGACACACACACTTACCCCACCAGACATGCCACCAGGGGTCTTTTCACAGCTCCAGGTCCAGAACAAAATCAAGGAAACGTACAGTATTATACAAGCCATGATTATATGGAACTCCCTTCCAGGTGAACAGAACCTGGTTTAAAAAAATAATAAAGCAATACCTTATGGCACAATGCCTCTCCCCCATGTACCCTACTTGTTGTGTGTATGTACTGACATGTATGTGTAACTGAGATGCAAACACACACACTACATATTAATGTTTTAAAATGTATGTACATTTTAAGGTATTTTGTCTATAATGTCACCGCTGGCGTCGGCTAATGGGTATCGTTAAAAAAAAAAAAATGGTGGATGGGCTTTCGCCTTATTTGGGTATGTCATCAAATTAAACTCTGTTACTTTTGTAACCTCGGTTCTCTGATAATATGAGTGAGATGTATCAAAATGGGATTCACCGGAGGTAGATCAATAACAGGAAGGACCAATCACACGTCTGTCGGAGACAGACAGGTTGAGTGGCGAATGAACAAGAAAGTATAAGTAATTAAATACTATACTGACTGTTCTCTAGATCGATAGAGAGGGTTCTCCATCAATTGAGCTGAGTTGCCGTTGGCTTGCCGAAAACAATCCCAAAAACCAAGTGGGCTAAGGGAGTAGTGAGCCAAGAAAGCCTGTTCTCTTAGGAAACCAAACACATGAAGCCTCGGGGTTGAATCGCACGAGAACAGACGGACTCCACCAAGACAAAAGGGAACCGTTATCAGGTTTTATTCCCTGCCTAGCTCAGCTAGAGGGATGACACCCCCTGGTGGTGTTCCGAGGAGGTGCACTCATAAACCTGTTCTGTGTTAACGCAATAGACAGTTTTGAGGCAAAATACTGCATGGCATGGGAAAAGGACCATGATAGATTCCAACTGGCAATCTGTCATCCTGCTCCGTTGTCTGATGCGACCGGAGGGAAAGCGGACATGCTGACTTTCGCCCTTAGCTGAAACCTGAAAAGGCGCCGGTGGGGGAAGTCTAGGTGAGGAGAGCTCTTGGGGGTTAAGTGCAGCTCCTCCATTTCCCGTGTGAGCAAGACCATGAAAATGAGGTTCTGCACAAGGAACATAAACTACCATTCAAAAGTTTTGGATCACTTAGAAATGTCCTTGTTTTTGAAAGAAGAGCAAAAATGTTTATCCATTAAAATAACATCAAATTGATCAGAAGAAAGTTATTTGTTTCTGACCATTTTGAGCCTGTAATCGAACCCACAAATGCTGATGTTCCAGATACTCAACTAGTCTAAAGAAGGCCAGTTTTATTGCTTCTTTAATCAGAACAATAGTTTTAATAAACATCATTACAAAAGGGTATTCTAATGATCAAATAGCCTTTTAAAATGATAAACTTGGATTAGATAACACAACGTGCCATTGGAACACAGTAGTGATGGTTGCTGATAATGGGCCTCTGTACATCTATGTAGATATTCCATCAAAAATCAACCGCTTCCAGCTACAATAGTCATTTACAACATTAACAATGTCTACACTGTATTTCTGATCAATTTGATGTCCCAGCTGTGGGGCCTGGGTCTACGGGGCAGGCAGAAGTTGAAGGCTTCGCCTTTTTTCTTACGTACAGTGCCTTGCAAAAGTATTCATCCCCCTTGGTGTTTTTCCTATTTTGTTGCATTACAACCTGTAATTTAAATAGATTTTTATTTGGATTTCATGTAATGGACATACACAAAATAGTCCAAATTGGTGAAGTAAAATAAAAAAAAATTACTTGTTTCAAAAATACCAAAAAATGTAAAATAGAAAGGTGGTGCGTGCATCCAGTTGAAGTCGGAAGTTTAAATGTTTATTTATTTCACCTATATTTAACCAGGTAGGCTAGTTGAGAACAAGTTCTCATTTACAACTGCGACCTGGCCAGATAAAGCAAAGCAGTGTGACACAAACAACAACAGAGTTACACATGGAATAAACAAATATACAGTCAATAACACAATAGAAAAAGTATATATACAGTGTGTGCAAATGAGGTGAGAGAACGGAGGTAAGGCAATAAATAGGCCATAGTGGCGAAATAATTACAATTTAGCAATTAAACACTAGAGTGATAGACGTGCAGAAGATGAATGTGCAAGTAGAGATACTGGGGTGCAATGGAGCAAAAAATAAAATAAAATAAATAACAGTATGGGGATGCGGTAGTTGGATGGGCTATGTACAGGTGCAGTGATCTACTCTGACAGCTGGTGCTTAAAGTTAGTGAGGGAGATATGACTCTCCAGCTTCAGTGACTTTTGCAATTCGTTCCAGTCATTGGCAGCAGTCATTGGCAGTTTTTCACAATTTCTGACATTTAGTCCAAGTAAAAATTCCCTGTCTTAGGACAGTTAGGACCACCACTTTATTTTAAGAATGCGAAATGTCAAAAATAATAGTGGAGAGAATGATTTATTTCAGCTTTTATTTCTTTCATCACATTCCCAGTGAGTCAGAATTTTACATGCACTCAATTACTATTTGGTAGCATTGCCTTTAAATTCTTTAACTGGGTCAAACATTTCAGGTAGCCTTCCACAAGCTTCCCACAATAAGTTGAGTGAATTTTGGCCCATTCCTCCTGACAGAGCTGGTGTAACTGAGTCAGGTTTGTAGGCCTCCTTGCTCGCACACGCTTTCAGTTCTGCCCACACATTTTCTATAGGATTGAGGTCAGGGTTTTGTGATGGCCACTCCAATACCTTGACGTTGTTGTCCTTAAGCCATTTTGCCACAACTTTGGAAGTATGCTTGGGGTCATTGCTCATTTGGAAGACCCATTTGCGACCAAGCTTTAACTTCCTGACTGATGTCTTGAGATGTTGCTTCAATACATCAATATAATTTTTCTCCCTCATGATTCCATCTATTCTGTGAAATGCACCAGTCCCTCCTGCAGCAAAGCACCCCCACAATATGATGCTACCACCCCTGTGCTTCATGGTTGGGATGCTATTCTTCGGCTTGCAAGCCTCCCCCTTTTCCCTCCAAACATAACGATGGTCATTATGGCCAAACAGTTCTATTTTTGTTTCATCAGACCAGAGGACATTTCTCCAAAAAGTACGATCTTTGTCCCCATGTGCAGTTGCAAACCATAGTCTGGATTTTTTATGGTGGTTTTGGAGCAGTGGCTTCTTCCTTGCTGAGCGGGTTATGTCAGGTTATGTCGATATAGGACTCATTTTACTGTGGATATAGATACTTTTGTACCTGTTTCCTCCAGCATCTTCACAAGGTCCTTTGCTGTTGTTCTGGGATTGATTTGAACTTTTCGCACCAAAGTACTTTCATCTCTAGGAGACAGAATGCGTCGCCTTCCTGAGCGGTATGATGGCTGCATGATCCCATGGTGTTTATACTTGCGTTTTATTGTTTGTACAGATGAACGTGGTACCTTCAGGCGTTTCGAAATTGCTCCCAAGGATGAACCAGACTTGTGGAGGTCTACAATTGTTTTTCTGAGGTCTTGGCTGATTTCTTTTGATTTTCCCATGATGTCATGCAAAGAGGCACTGAGTTTGAAGGTAGGCCTTGAAATACATCTACAGGTACACCCCCAATTGACTCAAAAGATGTCAATTAGCCTATCAGAGGCTTCTAAAGCCATGACAGAATTTTCTGGAATTTTCCAAGCTGTTTAAAGGCACAGTCAACTAAGTGTATGTAAACTTCTGACCCACTGGAATTGTGATACAACAACAACAGCAATTTCCAACAATTGTTGGAAAAATTACTTGTGTCATGCCCAAAGTAGATGTCCTAATCGACTTGCTAAAACTATAGTTTGCCGAACAACTGGATGTATTCACCCCCTTTTCTATGAAGCCACTAAATAAGATCTGGTGCAACTAATTACCTTCAGAAGTCACATAATTAGTAACATAAAGTCCACCTGTGTGCAATCTAAGTGTCATATGATCTGTCACATGATCTCAGTATATAAACTCAGCAAAAAAAGATAATTCGTAGAAATCCAAATAACCTCACAGATCTTCATTGTAAAGGGTTTAACCCTTTCACACATACCATCACACGGGGTGTGATCGTTCTACAGTGGTCCCTGAAGCGTACGATCACACCCGTGTGATTAGAACACTCATTTAGAACGCCCATTTAGAACGGCCAGTTTCGAATGACGCAACAATCAGCATTTGAGCTGGCCACATTTTTTTCAGAAACTATTTACACAAACACAGTCCTTACAAGGTTATGTCCAGAATGTGAGCAGTTTATTTTTGGATGCAATGTTCAGATATTCACAGAATTATCTATAGCACAAGACAATCACCCAAACCGGAAAAATGTAGGCTACATTAGTCCTAGCGCTAATTGAGGAAAGATTGACCTAACACAAGCAGTCATATTTTCTAACTCTCGGCTGACATAAACTACAATATGAATTAGCTAATAGCAATTACTATGTATAATTAATCACATCACGGGTGAGCTCACCATTGATCGAAATAATTAGGTAAAACACTTTCTAGAAATTGAAAGTAATCCGTCGATTAGTTTCAGCACGCAGCCATGCATTTTTTCCTCACAGAAACCGAAGATAATAAGAGAAGACAAGATGAGTTTGGTCTGTTTGTTTGCATGTTGAAGGGGTGTGTCATCTACCGTCACATCCCACCATTCATTTCCGGAAGTCCTCAAAAAATGAGTTAACTCTTATTCACCTCATTTTGTTATAACATCTTTGGTCAAACAGATGATTACGTGAAACCCAGAATGCATTGTATGTCAACAAACATGGCTCCATACACATAGCTGGAATTAGCTTAGCTCATCATTATCAGTACAACCTTCAAAACATAATTTTACACACATACTATGCGCCCATTACAATTTATGCAAAAATCGGAACGCATGATTTATCACGGGTAATTGAAAAACGTGAATAAAATACTAAATATATCAATAATACCACACAAAACATTTTATGATAGTGATTTATTGATACAAATGGCGCGTGTAGGCAGTCAATCATGGTAACCTCTCACTCCCACTCTGAACCATTCAGTGTTGTTGTTTATGTAACAATCACATTCTGGAATGGAGAGAACGTTCAAATATCACGTGCATAAAAAAACTCACGCTGGGGCGACCGTAAGAGATATTTGGAACTCACACGTGAAAGGGTTAAAAACTGTTTCCCATGCTTGTACAATGAACCATAAACAATTAATGAACATGCACCTATGGAACAGTCGTTAAGACACTAACAGCTTACAGACGGTAGGCCATTAAGGTCACAGTTATGAAAACTTAGGACACTAAAGAGGCCTTTCTACTGACTCTGAAAAACACCAAAAGAAAGCTGCCCAGGGTCCCTGCTCATCTGCGTGACCGTGCCTTAGGCATGCTGCAAGGAGGCATGAGGACTGCAGATGTGGCCATGGCAATAAATTGCAATGTCCGTACTGTGAGACGCCTAAGACAGCTCTACAGGGAGACAGGATGGACAGCTGATCATCCTCACAGTGGCAGACCACGTGTAACAACACCTGCACAGGATCGGTACATCCGAACATCACACCTGCGGGACAGGTACAGGATGGCAACAACAACTGCCCGAGTTACACCAGGAACACACAATCCCTCCATCAGTGCTCAGACTGTCCGCAATAGGCTGACGAGTCACGGGTCTTCACTGACGAGTCACGGTTTTGTTCCACCAGAGGTGATGGTCGGATTCGCGTTTATCGTCAAAGGAATGAGCGTTACACCGAGGCCTGACCTCTGGAACGGGATCGATTTAGAGGTAGAGGGTCCATCATGGTCTGGGGCGGTGTGTCACAGCATCATCGGACTGAGCTTGTTGTCATTGCAGGCAATCTCAATGCTGTGCGTTACAGGGAAGACATCCTCCTCCCATATGACCCTCCAGCCATGACCACCCTTCCTACAGGCTCAACCTGACATGACCCTCCAGCATGACAATGCCACCAGCCAAACTGCTCGTTCTGTGCGTGATTTCCTGCAAGACAGGAATGTCAGTGTTCTGCCATGGCCAGCGAAGAGCCCGGATCTCAATCCCATTGAGCACGTCTGGGACCTGTTGGATCGGAGGGTGAGGGCTAGGGGCATTCCCCCCAGAAATGTGCGGGAACTTGCAGGTGCCTTGGTGGAAGAGTGGGGTAACATCTCACAGCAAGAACTGGAAAATCTGGTGCAGTCCATGAGGTGAAGATGCACTGCAGTACTTAATGCAGCTGGTAATTACACCAGATACTGACTGTTACTTTCGATTTTGACCCCCCTTTGTTCAGGGACACATTATTCCATTTCTGTTAGTCACATGTCTTTGGAACTTGTTCAGTTTATGTCTCAGTTGTTGAATCTTGTTATGTTCATACAAATATTTACACATGTTAAGTTTGCTGAAAATAAACGTAGTTGACAGTGAGAGGACGTTTCTTTTTTTCTGAGTTTATAGTTTCTGAAAGGCCCCAGAGTCTGCAACACCACCATGAAGACCAAGGAGCTCTCCAAACAGGTCAGGGACAGTTGTGGAGAAGTACAGATCAGGGTTGGGTTCTAAAAAAAATATCAGAAACTTTGAACATCCCATGGAGCACCATTAACTCCATTAATAAAAATTTTTAAGAATATGGCACCACAACAAACATGCCAAGAGAGGGCCGCCCACCAAAACTCACGGACCAGGCAAGGAGGGCATTAAAGAGACCAAAGATAACCCTGAAGGAGCTGCAAAGCTCCACAGCGGAGATTGGACCATAGGACCACATTAAACCATACACTCCACAGAGCTGGGCTTTACAGAAGAGTAAGCCAGAAAAAAGCCATTGCTAAAGAAAAAAATAAGCAAACATGTTTGGTGTTCGCCAAAAGGCATGTGGGAGACTCCCCAAACATTTGGAAGAAGGTACTCTGGTCAGACAAGACTACAATTGAGCTTTTTGGCCAACAAGGAAAATGCTATGAATGGCGCAAACCCAACACCTCTCATCACCCTGAGAACACCATCCCCACAGTGAAGCATGGTGGTGGCTGCGTCATGCTGTGGGGAACTGATGGAATGATGGATGGCGCTAAATACAGGGAACTTCTTGAGGGAAACCTGTTTCAGTCTTCCAGAGATTTGAGACTGGGACAGAGGTTCACCTTCCAGCAGGACAATGACCCTAACTATACTGCTAAAGCAATACTCGACTGGTTTAAGGGGAAACATTTAAATGTCTTGGAATGGCCTAGTCAAAGCCCAGACCTCAATCCAATTGAGAATCTGTGGTATGACTTAAAGATTGCTGTACACCAGCGGAACCCATCCAACTTGAAGGAGCTGGAGCAGTTTTGCCTTGAAGAATGGGCAAAAATCCCAGTGGCTAGATGTGCCAAGCTTATAGAGACAAACCCCAAGAGACTTGCAGCTGTAATTGCTTGATAAGGGAATGCATATGTTTAAGGTAATGACTAAAGAATTCCACCCTGAATCGTAATTGATGGATTGTGTAACATATATAATGAATAATTAGAATGATAAACTTCAGTCCAATCAGGTTTGGTCGAGACAAGTAGAAATGTCATGACCTGACCTGGTTAGTTCTCTGAGAAACTTACAGCAGGAAAGGGAGTCCCGTCAAGGTCCCTCTAATCTCGGGGGGATGGAACTGCCAGCTTTGTAGTAAAAAAGAGTGGTGAGAACTATGGGGAAAGATACATCCTACCTCCTGTTTGTGTGTATGTATGTGCGTGTAGTAGGTAGGGAGGGAGTGAGTTATAAAATGGCATTTCTTTGCATTATGGACTTTAGAACGTTCTCGTGAATAAACTTTACGGACCTTTTGCATAAGAGCCTTTGCCTAATTATTATTAAACCCAGGGTCTTACCAACCTCGGGGATTAGTCAAAGCTTAAATAATTGTTAGTTATTATCACTGGGATCGAAAATTCTCATGACATTGCTGAAAAAGGTGGCTCTTCAAAGTATTGACTTTGGGGGGGTGAATAGTTATGCACGCTCAAGTTTTCATTTTTTTGTTTTATTTCTTGTTTGTTTCACAATAAAAAATATTTTGTATCTTCAAAGTGGTAGGCATGTTGTGTAAATCAAATGATACAAACCCCCCAAAATCCATTAATTCCAGGTTGCAAGGCAATAAAATAGGAAAAAAGCCAAGGGGGGTGAATACTTTCGCAAGCCACTGGATGCCACACTTCTGCTACATGGAGGCGACAGCGGGCCCAGACAACTCCTTCGGTGTTACAGGGGCCTCCAGGAGGTTTACTTATTTTTGTTTGACAAGCTGGACAAGCTTCACCAGAGTGCCCTCTCTCCCACCATCACCAGGCTCATGGTACAACCACAGACTTGGATGGTATTACTAGAGGGCAGAGTAGGGGTGTGACTTTTCAACATAATTTGGATCCTTAACATTAAGAAAAAACCCAAACTGAAAAACAATGTTTTTTTCCAAAACACATTTTTTATTGCAGTGCAGTTATCACAAAACATTATTTTGATGTTATAGCCTAACTAGATGATAGGCTATAAATGCCCGGGGAAAGTTGTGCTATTCATTGTTGATAAGCCACGGCTCGCTTGCAAACATTGAAGAGCCCAAACTCCAAGAAAATCCTTCCCTACAATCATGGAACCGCAAGTGCAAGAACGTGGGGGCTTCAACCACTTGGCATGGCTCGCCCTGGGATGGGCTAGCAGTGGCCATTGCATAGAACAGGGCTTGCTAATACAGAGACGGCTGTTATGAAAACAACGTGGTAGCATGGAGTCTTTGAATAGGCATATGCTAGCTTGTTAGAAGCCTTGCAACTAATGGCTAGCTAGAGTGAGCACACTATGAACTCTATAGCCACAGGGCTAGTAAGGCATTAGCTAGCTAGCAGCTAACTTGCGTGGCTAAGGCGCTGTAGCTAGCAGAGTACTAGCCGAAGGAACCGCATGAGAGCGGTGTTCGACTTTGGGTTGATATTCTCCCACGACCGTATAGCCGTGAGGTTAAAACAGTCGTTCTTGTTAACACAAACGAGTGAATCGTTGCATTCGGAAAGTATTCAGACTCCTTGACTTTTTCCACATTTTGTTATGCTACAGCCTTATTCGAAAATGTATGAAATCTTTTCTCATCAATCTACACACAATACCCCATAATTATGAAGCAAAAACAGGTCTTTAGAAATGTTTGCACATTTATCAAAAATAAAAACAGCAATACCCTATTTACTTAAGTATTGTGCCACGAGACCCGAAATTGAGCTCAGGTACATCCTGTTTCCATTGATCATCCTTGTGATGTTTCTACAACTTGATTGGAGTCCACCTGCTGGTAAATTCAATTGATTGGAAATGATTTGGAAAGGCACACACCTGTCTATATAAGGTCCCAGTGCATGTCAGAGCAAAAACCAAGCCATGAGGTCGACGGAATTGTCCGTAGAGCGCTGAGACAGGATTATCTCAAGGGACAGATCTGGGGAATGGTACCAAAAAATGTCTAGAGCATTGAGGGTCCCGAAAAACACAGGGGCCTCCATCATTCTTAAATGGAAGAAGTTTGGAACCACCAAGATTCTTCCTAGAGCTAGCCTCCCAGTCAAACTGAGCAATCAGGGGAGAAGTGCCTTGGTCAGGGAGGTGACCAAGAACACGATGGTCACTCTGACAGAGCTTCTTAGTTCCTCTGTGGAGATGGGAGAACCTTCCAGAAGGACAACGATCTCTACAGCACTCCATCAATCAGGCCTTTATGGTAGAGTGGCCAAAAGGAAGCCACTCCTCAGTAAAAGGCACATGACAGCCCACTTGGAATTTGCCAAAAGGCACCTGAAGGACTCAGACCATGAGAAACAAGATTCTCTGGTCTGATGAAACCAAGATTGAACTCTTTTGCCTGAATGCCAAGCGTCACGTCTTGAGGAAACCTGGCACCATTCCTACGGTGAAGCATGGTGGTGGCAGCATTATGCTGTGGGGATGTTTTTCAGGGACTGGGAGACTAGTCAGGGTTGAGGGAAAGATGTACAGAGAGATCAGAGAGATCCTTGATGAAAACCTGCTCCAGAGCTCTCAGGACCTCAGACTGGGGTGAAGGTCAACAGGACAACGACCTTAAGCACACAGCCAAGACAACGCAGGAGTGGCTTTGGGACAAGTCTTTGAATGTCCTTGAGTGGCCCAGCCAGAGCCTGGACTTGAACCCAAATGAACATCTCTGGAGAGATCTGAAAATAGCTGTGCAGTGATGCTCCCCATCCAACCTGACAGAGGTTGAGAGGATCTGTAGAGAAGAATGGAAGAAACTCCGCAAATACAGGTGTGCCAAGCTTGTAGCGTCATACCCAAGAAGACTCGAGGCTGTAATCGCTGCCAAAGGTGCTTCAAAAAAGTACTGAGTAAAGGGTCTGAATACTTATGTAAATGTGATATTTCTGTTTTTTCTTTAAACATATACATCGTTTTAATGATTATGTTGAAATTAGATTGACTTAACCCGACCTATAGGTTGTTAAATCAATGTATTTATGGTGGAAGTTGGATAAATTTGTGGGTTAAAATCTTCCTAGAATGACACAGGGTTGACAGAGGGACATGTCAAAATGCTGAATTTTTGCACTTGAGGAGGCCTTTATTCCAGGGGTGCAACTTTCACTGGGGATATGGGGATATGCAAAAAGAGCTCTACAGTACTATTAGGCCTATGATATGAATTATATGGAGGATGTACTGTTTCAGTGTGTTAATGTCTTGGTGAATGTGTGTTTCTATGAAACTTTCCCTTGAAACATAAAAAAAAGAAGTTGGCAAGGAAGTTTTTGGGGGGAGAGTCAAGTAAAAAATAAAAGAATCACCCATCCAAAAAAACATATCTCTAGCTTAAAGGGACGTATTGTGATGGAGATTTTTTTGTTATGTTACTTAGATTGACGATTCTTAAGACTTGAAATATCAAAGGGACGCAAAAGGCATGGAACGACCCTTTAATCCACTGTCAAGTCTTTTCACATAAGTTTGAGCCCAAACATGTACATTACATTATTGTCACGCTCATAAGCCTCAACGCTGATAATATGCACATGCACACACACATACAGCATATGTGTTACTATCATTGTGGGCACCCGAAATTGATTTTCCCTAACCTCAACTCCTAACCCTAAACCTAACCCTAACTCTAACCCTAATTGTAACCCTAACCCTTTATGCCCAAATAACCTTTGTCCTCGTGGGGACCTGTGAAATGTCCCGACAAGGGACAATTTTCCTTGTTTTACTATCCTCATGGGGACTTTTGGGGATTTCCGGTATTCACGAGGATAGTAATACAAGCCCACACAAACACGCACACATTCACGTGCACACACACATCGTGTGAACATGGATGTTATCACGTACACAGACAAAGTTTGCCTGAAAATAACTTATGGTCGGAAATGAACAAGGCAGACTCTCAGACCTTGAGTAAATCTTTGGCTTTGATAAACACAAGAGGAAATGCTGTTCCTTCACTGTCCATATGGCTATGCCAAGTAATCACACACTCCATATCCCCTGTTTGTTATCCTTATCAGTCTTACCCCCTTTCTCTCTCCTTCCTCTCTCTCTCTCCCTCCCTCCCCCCTCCATCAATCCATTCTCTATCTTTATAGGAACTGCTTCTCCATCCCAATCATCTGTAATCTAAATTCCTTTAGTGGTGAGGTGGGGGAAATCAGTGGTCCTCGACTGGACTGGACACACATGCATATAGAAGCATGCGCTCACGCTCACATGCACTTACTCACACACACACTTACAGTACACACAAAGCAGAGATGAAATCAGGCAGTAGGTCCTTCAGATGTGATCACTGTGGACCTTATTATCTGCATGATATGGATTGTAATTACTGTTCATGAAACTCCCAAAGCTTTCCGGATACATTGCGTGTGCTCTGTTTGTTTATTCAGCCACATATTTCACAGTAAGTAGGTGTGTCATAGGGGAAACAGAGAAATGTTCCTTCCTGCAATTTCAAAGTAAATACATTCACTCTTAAGCATTTTCCTTAGCTATGCTTCATTTGAGAATTTGTTGTATAAATTAAAGTAACTTTCAGCAAAACTTTTATTTTCTCCTTACTCTGAAGACTTTGATTATTATTCATTGAGAGAAATTATAGACAGCACTGTATTTGGCTTATACCCTGGCTACCCAATCCACATCGCTCTGTCCAACTGACATTTCTTCTCCATGATGAGTCTGGATTTGTCTCCGTCTCGAGGATCTTTATAATGCAAACACATTCTGACCAGTCTGATTGGTCTCAAAAACTGATTGATGGGTTACATTTTACTCGTATCCCCATTAGCTTCTGCCGAAGCAGTAGCTATTCTTCCTGGGGTCCACACAAAAACATAAAACACAACAAGTAACAAAAAGCTGATACACTGACAGACAAGAACAGTCACACAAATAAAAAAATATAACAATATACAAACAATACAACTAAAGAATAATGTGTGTAGATTATAATTTTTTATTATTGTGTGATAGTGTGTTTGGGTGTGTGTGTGTCATTTCACAGTCCCTATTGTGCCATGAGATGTTTTATAAAAACATTTAAGGTCATTTTGCTGTTTGCGTGAGTAATTGCAGATGGGATTTCCATGCGATCATGGCTCTGTATAATACGGTACGTTGCCGTGAATTAGTTTGAGACTTGGGGACTGTGAAGAGACCTGTGGTGGCATGTCTGGTGGGGTATGTATGGGTGTCTGAGCTGTATGTTATTTGATTATGCAGGCCATCTAGAATTGTCATCACAGTATAATTTCTCATAAAAACTAAAAGAGAACACGTTAGTCTCTTGTCAACCCTCAAAAGAAAAGACTGGCAATTTGCTCCAATGGTCACACCTTTTATGCACAACTCCAGTTGAGGTTGAGGTCTTAGAGAATGTTTTTGAACCAAATACACTTTAGTTTTAGATGTATTTAAGACCAGTTTATTATCAATCACCTATTCTGATACTCACTGTAACTCCTTATTTAGAATTTCAGTGAGCTCACTGGCTTTGGGTGCTGCATGTAGAGTGTGGAATCATCCGCATACAGTCATTCTAGCTTTGTGTAAATCCAGTGGCAAATCATTTGTAAAAATAGAAAAGAGTAAAGGCCAAAGGCAACTGTGAGGGACACCTCAATGTACATATCTGATGTTAGAGAAGCTTCCAATGAAGAACACTCTCTGGGTTCAATTGGGATAAATAACTCTCTGGGATCCATGTGATGGCAGGTGACGTAAAGCCATAGCAAGTGAGTTTTTTGAATAACATTTAATAACATGCAGTGCCTTAGACCGCTGCACCACTAGGGCTCCCGAGTGGCGCAGTGGTCTAAGGCAACACATCTCAGTGCAAGAGGTGTCACTATAGTCCCTGGTTTGAATCCAGGCTGTATCACATTTGTCCCATAAGGTGGTGCACAGTTGGCTGGGGTAGGCCTTCATTGTAAATAGGAATTTATTCTTAACTGACTTGCCTAGTTAAATAAAGGTTAAATAAATGATAAATAACATAAAGGTCTGTACTGAAATCTAAAAATACAGCTCCAACTATAATCTTATTATGCAATTATTTTAACCAGTCATGTTTGAGTCAGTGCAGTACATGTTGAGTGCCCTTCTCTATATGCATGCTGAAAGTAAGTAGTTAACTTGTTCTCTGAAAAATAGTATTGTATTTGGTCAAACACAATTCTCTCCATAAGAACAGGGTGCAAATGTATTGGGTGGCTGTTAAAGCCAGCAAAGGGTACTTTACTATTTTTAGGTAGTGGAATTACTTTAGCTTCCTTCCACGCCTGTAGACACATATACTCCTTCCCTGTGGCCCAGTTGGTAGAGCATGGTGTTTGCAACACCAGGGTTGTGGGTTTGATTCCCACGGGAGGCCAGTACAAAAAAAAAATGCATGAAATGGTATGAAATGTATGCACTCACTGTAAGTTGCTCTCGATAAGAGCGTCTGCTAAATGACCAAAATGTAAATGTAGGCTTTGGTTAAAGATATTGCAAATAGGGGTGGCAAAACAGTCAAATCAAATGTCTTTGTCACATGCTTCATAAGCAACAGGTGTAGACTAACTAAAAATGATAACACTAGTAATAAGTACATAATGAGTAATGATAACTTGGATATATACACGGGTACCAGTACAGAGTTGATGTGCAGGGTTACGAGGTAATTTTAGGTAAGTATGTACATATACAATGCCCCCTGTAATTATTGTGACAGTGAAGTAGGGCTGGGCGATCTGTTTAAAAAAAAAAGGTTTTATTAATAAAAGTTCTAAATTTGCTTTATGAGTAGTGCGTGACCCTAGGGTGGCAACACATACATTCTAAGTGATTTCAATAGGTCTTTCTCCGTTCTGATTGTTTTATACTGTTCAATTCAACTTCAACCCCCCAAAAAGTCATAATTTCCATCAATTTCTGCATTTAAGATAATTTCCACACTGCCACGTAAGGGCTGCACAATATGGGCAAGCAATCTGGGCTTTATTTTTAACCAAATGATGCAATTTGACTTGCGATTTAAAGCAAAACACTTGGATTAACTGTTGGAATCATGGAAATATAATGTATATTCTAATTATATAGTTAGAATATAATAGTGGGCACTTTTAGAGTGTTGTTTGACATGACAACGAATGAAAATGTCAGAGAGGAGTTATTGTGACAGGGTAAGAACTAAAGTGTTGATAGGTGTTTCCTAGAGGACCCTGTAATCTTTGGCTACTTTGAATTTTTCTCTTTGCTACTTAATGTAGCTAACATATTCTTGCTTTGGGTATTCCTCTTTAATTTAGAAGATACTGTTGCACAAACAACATGCTGATTTAGGTCTACACCATCACTGGCATTATCAGGTTGTATAGCTAATTACGCTTGCTCTTACTCAGTACATTTATTAGCTAGCTAGCGATTAGCATTAGCGGCTAACAAGATTTAGGAACAACTTGCTAAGAAAAGACAAACTAGCTGTTTGCAGATGTAAGAAACACAAGCTGATAGTGTAATTACAGAATGCTAGTAGATTTATATTAAGAAGCAAAGTGACAACTGCATTGTTGTCATCAACATTGTTGCATATGCTGCATTGACCATGTAGACTGAACGCAACTGCCTGGTGGTCAAGGAACAACAAATGCGCTCCATGAGTGACAGGAGCTGGGGCTAGGTCTGTGTGGAAAGTGGCATGGAGAGAGAGAGTGGAGAGAGATGACTCAAGTAGCGGAGTAAACTATAAAAATGGACGTTACACACTGCGTATCACATTTAACAAACCAAACATTCAAATACCTCTCTTATAAAAGTTAAAGTAAAAACCCAAACCGGTCCATACCGCCCAGCCCTACAGTAAAGCATTTTTTATTATTTTGTCTATATATCAAAAGTTTGGATTTGAAATAAAACAATGACTATGAGGTTAAAGTGCAGATGGCCAGCTTTAATTTGAAGGTATTTTTATCCATATCGGGTGAACCGTTTAGAAATTTCAGCAGTTTTTGTACATAGTCCCCCCATTTTACGGAAGCATAAGTACTGGGACAAATTCCATTATATGTTTATTAAAGAAGTAAAATATAAATAAATGGTAAATAATGTGTCTGTGTAAATTCTGGAGTCACTTTTATTGTAAGAATAGAATATGTTTCAAAACACTTTTACGTGCTATCATGAAAACAGATAATCCTGAATGAATCATGAATAATGACAAGTGACAAAGTTACAGAAGCACAAATATCATACCCCCCCTAAAAATGCTAACCTCCCCTTGTCAGTGGTGAGAAGTTAGCATGTCTTGGGGGTATGATATTTGTGCATCTATTGGACAAATTCAGGTACAGTATGTTTATCCCCATTTCGTTCTGTTTGCTTCCGTTTAAGAATTAGCAGAATGAATACACCCCTGATCACACGCAAACACAGTTTACTTTCATAGCAGCCATATACAAACATTGTAATTCCTTCCCACATCTACGCACTCTCCTCCTCCTCTCACTTTTTCCCTTTGCTTGTGGACTTCAGTGCACAACAGATCAGCTGTCTGTGACCATGCGAAAAAACCTTTCAAATCAAATCAAAGTTTATTTGTCACGTGCGCCGAATACAACCTTACAGTGAAATGCTTACTTACAGGCTCTAACCAATAGTGCAAAAAAGGTGTTAGGTGAACAATAGGTAAGTAAAGAAATAAAACAACAGTAAAAAGACAGGCTATATACAGTAGCGAGGCTATAAAAGTAGCGAGGCTACATACAGACACCGGTTAGTCAGGCTGATTGAGGTAGTATGTACATGTAGATATGGTTAAACTGACTCTGCATATATGATGAACAGAGAGTAGCAGTAGCGTAAAAGAGAGGTTGGCGGGTGGTGGGTGGCAGGACACAATGCAGATAGCCCGGTTAGCCAATGTGCGGGAGCACTGGTTGGTTGGCCCAATTGAGGTAGTATGTACATGAATGTATAGTTAACGTGACTATGCATATATGATAAACAGAGAGTAGCAGCAGCGTAAAAAGAGGGGTTGGGGGGGGGGGCACACAATGCAAATAGTCCGGGTAGCAATTTGATTACCTGTTCAGGAGTCTTATGGCTTGGGGGTAAAAACTGTTGAGAAGTCTTTTTGTCCTAGACTTGGCACTCCGGTACCGCTTGCCATGCGGTAGTAGAGAGAACAGTCTATGACTGGGGTGGCTGGGGTCTTTGACAATTTTTAGGGCCTTCCTCTGACACAGCCTGGTGTAGAGGTCCTGGATGGCAGGCAGCTTAGCCCCAGTGATGTACTGGGCCGTACGCACTACCCTCTGTAGTGCCTTGCGGTCAGAGGTCGAGCAATTGCCATACCAGGCAGTGATGCAACCAGTCAGGATGCTCTCGATGTTGCAGCTGTAGAACTTTTTGAGGATCTCAGGACCCATGCCAAATCTTTTTAGTTTCCTGAGGGGGAATAGGCTTTGTCGTGCCCTCTTCACAACTGTCTGGTGTGTTTGGACCATTCTAGTTTGTTGTTGATGTGGTCACCAAGGACCTTGAAGCTCTCAATCTGCTCCACTACAGCCCCATCAATGAGAATGGGGGCGTGCTCGGTTCTCCTTTTCCTGTAGTCCACAATCATCTCCTTAGTCTTGGTTACGTTGAGGGATAGGTTGTTATTCTGGCACCACCCGGCCAGGTCTCTGACCTCCTCCCTATAGGCTGTCTCGTCGCTGTCGGCGACACTGTTGTGTCGTCTGCAAACTTAATGATGGTGTTGGAGTCATACCTGGCCATGCAGTCATGGGTGAACAGGGAGTACAGGAGGGGACTGAGCACGCACCCCTGTGGAGCTCCAGTGTTGAGGATCAGCGTGGCAGATGTGTTGCTACCTACCCTTTACAAGCCAAACCTTCAAATCATAACTGCTAACCGCTACACACAGCTTACATCGTTGTCACCATATTATGTAACGTCATAGTCAACATACTGTAGCTATTAGAACTAACACATTAGCAAACTCACAACAATCATGCAGTACAGTGTACAGTCAGCAAGCACTTTATCAGTTACACCGGCTTCCAGTGTTGGCTAGTCATAGCCCGGTAGCTAACACAGCATTACTCTCTGTTTGACCCAGGTGTTTGAGTAGGCTACACAAGCTAGCTAGCTAGCTTAGTAAGTGAAAGTGAAAAAAATAATACTAAATATAGCTAGCTCTCTCTCTCCTCTCTCTTGCTTCTCCTTCATTTTTTAAGAAATGTATTTGTTCAAAACTGTTCCAACTATTATATTTCTTTCTCTGAGTAAACTACTCACCACATGTTATGCACTGCAGTGCTAGCTAGTTGTAGCTTATGCTTTCAGTACTAGATTCATTCTCTGATCCTATGATTGGGTGTACAAAATGTCAATACATGCTGCAAGAGCTCTGATAGTTTGGATGATGTCCTCCCAAAGTTGTCATAATTACTGTGTAAGTCTATGGAAGGGGGTGAGAACCATGACCCTACTAGGTTTTGTATTGAAGTCAATGTACAAAGAGGAGGACGGAAACTAGCTGTCCTCCGGCTACACCATGACGCTACCCTACTGAGTGTTGTTGAGGCTACTGTTTATTTAGTGCCTTATTCGGGTAGCCGGAGAGTAGAGCATTGCAGTAGTCTAATCTTGAAGTGACAAAAGCATGGATTAGCACTTCTGCCAATTTTTTTAACAAAAAGTTTCAGATTTTTTTAATTTTGCAACTATGGAAGAAGGCCGCTCTGGAAATATTTTTTTATATGTTAGTTAAAAGAGAGATCAGGGTCCAGAGTTGCTGTGTTTTTATCTCTACCATGTTGATTCCTGCCTAATTTTGGGCATTTGAGTACTTTTGTGTGTTCCAGTTCCTTATATTTGAAGATGTATTATTTCATTAATTGTCCTTTCTTCTAATACTGTCTTTTATCTATTTATAAATACTATAAATAGAAAGTCGAAAACAAATTAGGATGGCCGTTTCAGACTGAATGTATGTAGAGATCGATAGAGCAGAGGAATTAAATTCAGGGTGAGTCGTCAGGTGATGCTTTAATCCATTCTTTCACTTATTCCATGAGCCAGCACATCTGTTTCTGCCTGTCTCTTGGGTAATCTTGATTTACCTTTATATTTGCATTGTTCTTGACTTTATTCTCATCTAAAATAACTTTTTCTCCATGCATAAAGAGTGTGAGGAGAGGAGATGTAAACAGGGCAATGCTGAGAGCACCTCACCCCAGACAGACTGAGATGTGTAAAGTTCTATCCTTTATGAGTCCTTTTAACAAAGCTATTTATTCAGGTCAAACAACCTACCAATTTTATCATTGGAACATGGATCTTGTTTGATATTTTGAGTGTATCTCAAACTCAACTCAAGAAGAAAATCAAGGAAAATCTCAGTTCCAATTATTGGAGTGGGTTGGTTCAGTTGTTCAACGCTCAGAACAGAAATTTTGCTATGCTTGGCAGTCGCTTTTTCTCTTGCTCTTAAATCTCTTTAAAGACTCTGATGTTCACCCACTACCACCCCCCCCCCCCAGCCCAAACGCCTACTCCGACATAAAGTGATTTACAGGCTGGATTGGCATAGTCTGATTTCCAGGTTGGCTCACAGGCCCATCTCCGATTGTCCTGCTTATAACACCTAGCCAAGATCAGAAGGAAAGAGATGAGGTGTGCCTGTGTGCGTGTACGCACGGGTGTGCGTGTATGCATGCGTGCGTGCAAGTGTGCGTACGATGAGAGAGATGCAAAACTGTTAAGTGTCATTTATACAGCAAATTGGGTCATGGGCTTGATGTGAATTTGATGGAGAGGATGCCTCCTCTGCTCTAAAAATGTCAATCTCTCCATTACTTTTGATGATACTAGTACAAACTATTCAAATGACAACATCAACTTGAAGCCATCCAGGATTTTGTCAAGGTCCTAAATACGGCACATACGTTTTGTAATTCAAGGCCTTTTTCCCATTCACATTTGTGCTCTATTATGCCTTTGTTTGACTTTCACATGTGTATTCAAATAGTTCCATGAAATAAGTGGTGCAAGTGTCTACTCAGCAGGTCAGCTCCTTTCTCAATAACCTTCAAAGCGAGAACGTTAGGACTTGTCTATCTGTGTGTGTGTGTGTGTGTGTCTTACCTACAGCAGTCTCACACACCCCTCTCTGTTTCCTTCCTCTGCACTAACCCTCAGTGCTCTTTGTTTCCATGGCTTTATTTCTATGAATATATTGGGCTACAAGGCCACACCCCTCAGATGAATTAGTTTCTCTCTGAAATCCAATTACTCATATTTGTTATTATTCTCTGAGAGTATTATTCAGAAAGGTAAAGCAATTTCCAATTTGTTATCTGTGTATGTGTGTGTATGTGTTTTGGGTACAAGTTTGATTGGTTGTGGTTGTCTGTGTTTGTTTGTGGTTGCTTTGGGTTGTTTTGGGTACTATGGGGTTGTTTTGGGTGCCTGTTCATTGTTGTTTGGGGTTGTTTTAGGTACCTGTTTGAGGTTGTTTTGGGTTGTTTTGGGTACATGTTTGTGGTCATTTTGGTTTGGGTACTTTGGGGTTGTTTTGTACCTGTTTGTGGTTGTTTTGTACTCGTGTGTGTTTGTTTGGGGTATTTATTGGTTGTTTTGAGTTGTTTTGCGTTGTTTTAGAAATCTGTTTGAGGTTGTTTTGGGTACTTTTGGGTTGTTTCGGGTAGCTGTTTGGGGTTGTTTTCGGTTATTCTCGGTTGTTTTGAGTACCTGTTTGTGTTTCTTTTGGGTTGTTTTGGGGTACTTTTGGGTTGTTTTGGGTACCCGTTTGGGGTTATTTATGGTTTTATTGGGTTGTTTTAGGTACCTGTTTGGGGTTGTTTGTGCTTTTTTGGGGTTGTTTTGGGGTACTTTTGGGTTGTTTTGGGTACCTGTTTGGGGTTGTTTGTGGTTGTTTCGGGTACCTGTGTGGGGTTGTTTGGCATTGTTGGTAGAGCATGGTGTTTGCAACGCCAGGGTTGTAGGTTCGATTCCCACGGGGGACCAGTACCGAAAAGAAATGTATGAAATGTATGCATTCACCACTGTAAGTCGCTCTGGATAAGAGCGTCTGCTAAATGACTAAAATGTAAAAATGTAAAATGATTGTTTGTGCTTTTTTTGTGGCTGTTTTGGGTACCTGTTTGGGGTTGTTTGTGGTTGTTTTGGGTACTTTTGGGTACCTGTTTGGGGTTGTTTTGGTTGCTTGGGCTAATTATTAGGACCCGCAGCTGAAGTCTTATTAATTAACTAAGCAGGCATGGTTGTTAAGGAATCCACAAGAAAAAGTTCCTTCAGATTCCGGCCCTATGTTAAAAGCCCAAACTCTAGCGTGAAAACACAATTTTTAGCTGCTAACTGCAGAGGCTACATTCAATATCACATTGTTACAATTCAAATGTTAAAATGTTGCACTCCCAAGAGTTGTAACAATCTCCCCTGCTATGTGAGTAATTTTACAATGTGCTCTTTACGTGATCTAGTATCTTAACTGAAAAACAAAGTTCTTGACTTAGCTAGCCACACGTCAGGATTCCACACGTTACATTGCAGTCGATACCTGTAGCTAGAAAGCTGCTGAGTCTACTGTTTTGTAATAGCCACTTTCATCTCCGTCCTACAGACACCTGACCTGACTAAATGGAACAGGACACTCTTAAGTCATAGGCCCATCACTCACAATTAATTGAACATTACAGGCTCTTAAAATCTACAGATTGCACTCCTTAGCCGTTATGATCTGTAATCATTCACCTTTATGACAGCTAACAAAAAACAATCCCTTAGGGGCCAATTATAACACACTGCGCATGTACTGCAAGTTAGGTTTATGCCTTAGTTGGGGAAATACAGATACAGAGTCGCTACACTGCAATCTCTATGTACAGTGTTGTTCTGTGAAAAAACAAACCATGTCAGAGGGAGAGAGAGAGAGAGTGTCAGAGGGAGAGAGACTGCTGTCATCGCTCGCAGCTGAGGCTTTTAGGGGCCGATTCAGACTTTACAGAATTGATGCCTTTCCTACGCACGCCTTTCCTATGTACTTTTCGGTATTTGGTATTCAGACTTACATTATTCAGTTGCGTAACGCACTCTGCAGGTGTGGGTACCTTGCATGCTCTGAATAAATGTAATTCAAAGGATATTTATCTAAAGCCATCCCTTTAAATACGGTGTACCTTTTAGTTTGAATTTTGTCTACAGACTCACTAGAATATATCGAGAGAACGGGTTCAGAATATTAGGGATCAATGAAAGAAATCCATCTAAATATATGCATATTCGTCTCTGTTTCAGCACCAATTGGTAGATTTGAAAAAAAACTCTGATTTTGTAGATCATTTAGGTTTAGGAGAGTTTTTATTAATCATAAAAACAGGTTTGGAGAGCCTTTACACAAGAAAGAAAGAAAATTGCCACATTGTTCTTCAACCCATGGCAATGTTGGAAAATTAGTGTACATAGAATTACCATAGGGAGAATAGTGTAAAATAGTAGGCTATACCCTCGTCTATTGCCTGCGCTAACCATGGACCTGTGTGATGACATGGCAAAGTATTGCACCATGCGTGGGGTTGAAACTGTTAGGGCTTGGTCTGCGCTCCATAACGATTTAATTAGCCTATATGTATTTTTACTAAATAAACAAAATATAAATAATATAATAACACAAATATAATATTTTAAAAACCATATTAAAATATGTGTTTTTTTATATAGATATATATATATAAAATACATACATACATGGTTGGGGAGTAACGGATTACCTGTAATCCATTACATGTAAGGGATTACAAAAAAACTGTAACCGTTATGTTACCAAATTTAAGTTGGTTCCACCTGAGGGAGTCTGACCACAAGTCAGAGACCACTGTGATGACACACCAAATGTGTTTGATTGATCGTGGGAAAAGAGAAGGAATAGGCTTTTTGCCTTTAAATTCTTTAACTTGGGTCAAACGTTTCGGGTAGCCTTCCACAAGCTTCCCACAATAAGTTGGGTGAATTTTGGCCCATTCCTCCTGACAGAGCTGGTGTAACTGAGACAGGTTGGTAGGCCTCCTTTGCTCGCACACGCTTTTTCAGTTCTGCCCACAAATTTTCTATAGGATTGAAGTCAGGGCTTTGTGATGGCCACTCCAATACCTTGACTTTGTTGTCCTTAAGCCGTTTTGCCACAACTTTGGAAGTATGTTTGGGGTCATTGTCCATTTGGAAGAACCATTTGCGACCAAGTTTTAACTTCCTGACTGATGTCTTGAGATGTTGCTTCAATATATCCACATCATTTTCTTTCCTATTGAGGCTATCTATTTTGTGAAGTGCACCAGTCCATCCTGCAGCAAAGCACCCCCACAACATGATGCTGCCACCCCCGTGCTTAATGGTTAGGATGAAGTTCTTCGGCTCGCAAGCCTCCCCCTTTTCCCTCCTAACATAACGATGGTCATTATGGCCAAACAGTTCAAATCAAATCAAATTTATTTATATAGCCCTTCGTACATCAGCTGAAATCTCAAAGTGCTGTACAGAAACCCAGCCTAAAACCCCAAACAGCAAGCAATGCATGTGAAAGAAGCACGGTGGCTGGGAAAAACTCCCTAGGAAAAACTCCTGAGAAAGGCCAAAAACCTAGGAAGAAACCTAGAGAGGAACCAGGCTATGAGGGGTGGCCAGTCCTCTTCTGGCTGTGCCGGGTGGATATTATAACAGAACATGGTCAAGATGTTAAAATGTTCGTAAATGACCAGCATGGTCAAATAATAATAATCATAGTAATTGTCGAGGGTGCAACAAGCACGTCCGGTGAACAGGTCAGGGTTCCGTAGCCGCAGGCAGAACAGTTGAAACTGGAGCAGCAGCATGGCCAGGTGGACTGGGGACAGCAAGGAGTCATCATGCCAGGTAGTCCTGAGGCATGGTCCTAGGGCTCAGGTCCTCCGAGAGAAAGAAAGAAAGAGAGAAAGAGAGAATTAGAGAGAGCATATTTACATTCACACAGGACACCGGATAAGACAAGAGAATACTCCAGATGTAACAGACTGACCCTAGCCCCCCGACACATAAACTACTGCAGCATAAATACTGGAGGCTGAGACAGGAGGGATCAGAAGACACTGTGGCCCCATCCGATGATACCCCCGGACAGGGCCAAACAGGCAGGATATAACCCCACCCACTTTGCCAAAGCACAGCCCCCACACCACTAGAGGGATATCTACAACCACCAACTTACCGTCCGAAGACAAGGCCGAGTATAGCCCACAAAGATGTCCGCCACGGCACAACCCAAGGGGGGGGCGCCAACCCAGACAGGAAGACCACGTCAGTGGCTCAACCTACTCAAGTGACGCACCCCTCCCATGGACGGCATGGAAGAACACCAGTAAGTCAGTGACTCAGCCCCTGTAAAAGGGTTAGAGGCAGAGAATCCCAGTGGGAAGAGGGGAACCGACAAGGCAGAGACAGCAAGGGCGGTTCGTTGCTCCAGACTTTCCGTTCACCTTCACACTCCTGGGCCAGACTATACTTAATCATAGGACCTACTGAAGAGATAAGTCTTCAGTAAAGACTTAAAGGTTGAGACTGAGTCTGCGTCTCTCACATGGGTAGGCAGACCATTCCATAAAAATGGAGCTCTATAGGAGAAAGCCCTACCTCCAGCCGTTTGCTTAGAAATTCTAGGGACAATTAGGAGGCCTGCGTCTTGTGACCGTAGCGTACGTGTAGGTATGTACGGCAGGACCAAATCAGAAAGATAGGTAGGAGCAAGCCCATGTAATGCTTTGTAGGTTAGCAGTAAAACCTTGAAATCAGCCCTTGCCTTAACAGGAAGCCAGTGTAGGGAGGCTAGCACTGGAGTAATATGATCAAATTTTTTGGTTCTAGTCAGGATTCTAGCAGCCGTATTTAGCACTAACTGAAGTTTGTTTAGTGCTTTATCCGGGTAGCCGGAAAGTAGAGCATTGCAGTAGTCGAGCCTAGAAGTAACAAAAGCATGGATTAATTTTTCTGCGTCATTTTTGGACAGAAAGTTTCTGATTTTTGCAATGTTACGTAAATGGAAAAAAGCTGTCCTTGAAGCAGTCTTGATATGTTCTTCAAAAGAGAGATCAGGGTCCAGAGTAACGCCGAGGTCCTTCACAGTTTTATTTGAGACGACTGTACAACCATCCAGATTAATTGTCAGATTCAACAGAAGATCTCTTTGTTTCTTGGGACCTAGGACAAGCATCTCTGTTTTGTCCGAGTTTAAAAGTAGAAAATGTGCAGCCATCCACTTCCTTATGTCTGAAACACAGGCTTCTAGCGAGGGCAATTTTGGGGCTTCACCATGTTTCATTGAAATGTACAGCTGTGTGTCGTCCGCATAGCAGTGAAATTTAACATTATGTTTTCGAATGACATCCCCAAGAGGTAAAATATATAGTGAAAACAATAGTGGTCCTAGAACGGAACCTTGAGGAACACCGAAATTTACAATTGATTTGTCAGAGGACGAACCATTCACAGAGACAAACTGATATCTTTCCGACAGATAAGATCTAAACCAGGCCAGAACTTGTCCATGTAGACCAATTTGGGTTTCCAATCTCTCCAAAAGAATGTGGTGATCGATGGTATCAAAAGCGGCACTAAGATCTAGGAGCATGAGGACAGATGCAGAGCCTCGGTCTGACGTCATTAAAAGGTCATTTACCACCTTCACAAGTGCAGTCTCAGTGCTATGATGGGGTCTAAAACCAGACTGAAGCGTTTCGTATACATTGTTTGTCTTCAGGAAGGCAGTGAGTTGCTGCGCAACAACTTTTTCTAAAATTTTTGAGAGGAATGGAAGATTCGATATAGGCCGATAGTTTTTTATAATTTCTGGGTCAAGATTCGGCTTTTTCAAGAGAGGCTTTATTACTGCCACTTTTAGTGAGCTTGGTACACATCCGGTGGATAGAGAGCCGTTTATTATGTTCAACATAGGAGGGCCAAGCACAGGAAGCAGCTCTTTCAGTAGTTTAGTTGGAATAGGGTCCAGTATGCAGCTTGAGGGTTTGGAGGCCATGATTGTTTTCATCATTATGTCAAGAGATATAGTACTAAAACACTTTAGTATCTCCCTTGATCCTAGGTCCTGGCAGAGTTGTGCAGACTCTGGACAATGGAGCCCTGGAGGAATACCCAGATTTAAAGAGGAGTCCGTAATTTGCTTTCTAATGATCATGATCTTTTCCTCAAAGAAGTTCATAAATTTATTACTGCTGAAGTGAAAGCCATCCTCCATTTGCGAATGCTGCTTTTTAGTTAGCTTTGCGACAGTGTCAAAAAGAAATTTCGGATTGTTCTTATTTTCCTCAATTAAGTTGGAAAAATAGGATGATCGTGCAGCAGTGAGGGCTCTTCGATACTGCGCGGTACTGTCTTTCCAAGCTAGTCGGAAGACTTCCAGTTTAGTGTGGCGCCATTTCCGTTCCAATTTTCTGGAAGCTTGCTTCAGAGCTCGTGTATTTTCTGTATACCAGGGAGCTAGTTTCTTATGACAGATGTTTTTAATTTTTAGGGGTGCAACTGCATCTAGGGTATTGCGCAAGGTTGAATTGAGTTCCTCGGTTAGGTGGTTAACTGATTCTTGTCCTCTGACGTCCTTGGGTAGGCAGAGGGAGTCTGGAAGGGCATCAAGGAATCTTTGGGTTGTCTGAGAATTTATAGCACGACTTTTAATCTTCCTTGGTTGGGGTCTGAGCAGATTATTTGTTGCAATTGTAAACGCAATAAAATGGTGGTCCGATAATCCAGGATTATGAGGAAAAACATTAAGATCCACAACATTTATTCCATGGGACAAAACTAGGTCCAGAGTATGACTGTGGCAGTGAGTAGGTCCAGAGACATGTTGGACAAAACCCACTGAGTCGATGATGGCTCCGAAAGCCTTTTGGAGTGGGTCTGTGGACTTTTCCATGTGAATGTTAAAGTCACCAAAAATTAGAATATTATCTGCTATGACTACAAGATCCGATAGGAATTCAGGGAACTCAGTAAGGAACACTGCATATGGCCCAGGAGGCCTGTAAACAGTAGCTATAAAAAGTGATTGAGTAGGCTGCATAGATTTCATGACTAGAAGCTCAAAAGATGAAAACGTCATTGTTTTTTTTTTTGTAAATTGAAATTTGCTATCGTAAATGTTAGCAACACCTCCGCCTTTGCCGGATGCACGGGGGGTATGGTCACTAGTGTAACCAGGGGGTGAGGCCTCATTTAACACAGTAAATTCATCAGGCTTAAGCCATGTTTCAGTCAGGCCAATCACATCAAGATTATGATCAGTGATTAGTTCATTGACTATAACTGCCTTTGAAGTGAGGGATCTAACATTAAGTAACCCAATTTTGAGATGTGAAGTATCACAATCTCTTTCAATAATGGCAGGAATGGAGGAGGTCTTTATACTAGTAAGATTACTGAAGCGAACACCGCCATTTTTAATTTTGCCCAACCTAGATCGAGGCACAGACACGGTCTCAATGGGGAAAGCTGAGCTGACTACGCTAACTGTGCTAGTGGCAGACTCCACTAAGCTGGCAGGCTGGCTAACAGCCTGTTGCCTGGCCTGCACCCTATTTCATTGTGGAGCTAGAGGAGTTAGAGCCCTGTCTATGTTCGTAGATAAGATGAGAGCACCCCTCCAGCTAGGATGGAGTCCGTCACTCCTCAGCAGGCCAGGCTTGGTCCTGTTTGTGGGTGAATCCCAGAAAGAGGGCCAGTTATCTACAAATTCTATCTTTTGGGAGGGGCAGAAAACAGTTTTCATCCAGCGATTGAGTTGTGAGACTCTGCTGTAGAGCTCATCACTCCCCCTAACTGGGAGGGGGCCAGAGACAATTAATCGATGCCGACATCTTTCTAGCTGATTTACATGCTGAAGCTATGTTGCGCTTGGTGACCTCTGACTGTTTCATCCTAACATCGTTGGTGCCGACGTGGATAACAATATCTCTATACTCTCTACACTCGCCAGTTTTAGCTTTAGCCAGCACCGTCTTTAGATTAGCCTTAACGTCGGTAGCCCTGCCCCCTGGTAAACAGTGTATGATCGCTGGATGATTAGTTTTAAGTCTAATACTGCGGGTAATGGAGTCGCCAATGACTAGGGTTTTCAATTTGTCAGAGCTAATGGTGGGAGCCGTCGGCGTCTCAGACCCCACAACGGGAGGAGCAGAGACCAGAGAAGTCTCGGCCTCCGACTCCGACTCGCTTAATGGGGAGAACCGGTTGAAAGTTTCTGTCGGCTGAATAAGCGACACCGGTTGAGCATTCCTACAGCGTTTCCCTCCAGAAGCCATGAGAAAGATGTCCGGCTGCGGGGACCGTGCGAGGGGGTTTATACTAACGTTACTATCTGTACTTGCTGGTGGCACAGACGCTGTTTCATCCTTTCCTACACTGAAATGACCCTTGCCTAACGATTGCGTCTGAAGCTGGGCTTGCAGCACAGCTATCCTTGCCGTAAGGCGATCGTTCTCCTGTATATTATGAGTACAACGACTGCAATTAGAAGGCATCATGTTAATGTTACTTAGCTTCGGCTGTTTGAAGTCCTGACGAACCATGTCCAGATAAAACCTCCGGGGTAGGAAAGTTGGAGTAAAAAAAAAAAAAGTTGAGTGAGGGAAAAAGTAAAAATATACGGTAATGAAAAAGTAAAAACCGTCAGGTAGCAAAGTAAAAACGGCAACAAAAACGCACAGCAGCGTAAACAAGTCTGCAAGTTGTGACCGGAAACAGGAAACAGGAACATGTAGACATGAGGAAGCAGGCCAGTTCTATTTTAACAGTTCTATTTTTGTTTCATCAGACCAGAGGACATTTCTCCCACATTTCTCCCGATCTTTGTCGATCAGTTGCAAACCGTAGTCTGGCTTTTTTATGGCAGTTTTGGAGCAGTGGCTTCTTCCTTGCTGAGCGGCCTTTCAGGTTATGTCGATATAGGCACTCGTTTTACTGTGGATATAGATACTTTTGTACCGGTTTCCTCCAGCATCTTCACAAGGTCCTTTGCTGTTGTTCAGGGATTGATTTGCACTTTCTGCACCAAAGAACGTGTCTCCTTCCTGAGCGCTATGACGGCTGTATGGTCCCATGGTGTTTATACTTGCGTACTATTGTTTGTACAGATAAACGTGGTACCTTCAGGCATTTGCAAATTGCTCCCAAGAATGAACCAGACTTGTGGATGTCTACAATTTTTTTTCTGAGGTCTTGGCTGATTTCAATTGATTTTCCCATGATGTCAAGCGAAGAGGCACTGAGTTTGAAGGTAGGCCTTGAAATACATCCACAGGTACACCTCCAATTGACTCAAATTATGTCAATTAGCCTATCAGAAGCTTCTAAAGCCATGACATTATTTTCTTTAATTTTCCAAGCTATTTAAAGGCACAGTCAACTTAGTGTATGTAAACTTCTGACCCACTGTGAAATAATCTGTCTGTAAACAATTGTTGGAAAAATTACTTGTGTCATGCACAAAGTAGATGTCCTAACCGACTTGCCAAAACTATAGTTTATTAGCAAGAAATTTGTGGAGTGGTTGAAAAACGAGTTTTAATGACTCCAACCTAAGTGTATGTAAACTTCCAACTTCAACTGTAATTGAATAACCATGCAAAGTAGTAAAGAGACAATTACGTTTTGTAAGTTAACATTTGTTATTATTATTGACTATGAAAGACCCACACTAGGCATAATTAAGAGAAGGTTTGAATCAGGTGCCCAAAAGGGTTTCTATGGATGTGTATGCAGCAGATTATGCAAATAATAACTTTCTAAATGTCTAATGAAGCAGAAAAAAAGGGATTAACACAGAAGTGTTCCTGTCCCAACTCTGCTCTTTAATCCTTATTTCATTTAAAGAAAGTGCTTTTTTTCTTATTGTCTTATTCATTTTCACCGTTTTTCTTCATAATACTTAATTTTTCTTCCTGGTGTCTATGCTGTGACATCATGTGATGTGAGGGTTCTGGCACAAAATAGTAGCTGTATTCAACCCATTGGTTTTGGATGACATGAATCCATGACACATGGATAGAAATCAATACTAGTAATGACAATGGATTCATATTTAATGGGTTATGGAAATATTTACGCATTCAATATGAATCCATTGTCATTATTAGTATGGATTGTATGAACTATAGCCTGTGAAAATCTCCGAATAAGATATTGCAAGGACACACTCCCCTGTCAAACCCCTGCAATTCTTAACATTAAATATTGAAGGCTGTATGCTTTCCAGTTCAGTTTAATTTTGGGAGGTGATTACCTCTGCAATGTTAACTCAGAAATAACTCATTACTTTTTACTACTCTGTCCTCGCAGGTTCAGAAAATTCTGAGTGTCATATGCGGCGTTAACAGGGGAAAAGAAATGTAATAGTGTGTGTGTTTTTGTTTGTCCAAAATGCCAAGCTCTTGTGCCTCGGTGCAACGGGATCAATCAGCGGTGCATTGGTAGAATAGGCTGTGGGGAACTATGTGTGCGTGTGCGTGTGTGTGTGGGAGGGTGGGGTGGACAGAGACAATTAAGGCTGGAGGGAACAGTATGAGTTGTGGCAGACATTTCGTTCAGCCAGATGGTCAATCAAGTGTAATTTGCCTAGAGTGGTACAGCGGCCCTATAAAACATCTGATTGATTAGCTGACCTGTCAGGGGACTAATACATAATCTTAATCATTTTGAACAACACTCTGGAAGTGTCCAGGCCTTAAATCTGAGACTGAGAGGATGGAGAACATGCCCTAACCTTGAGTTAAAAGTGCTGATTCATGGTGCTTTCGGGCTGGCCAGCCCACAGAGTACATTAGGCATGAATTTGATGTTTAATCATCAAACATATGTGTGTGAATTTGAGGCTCAAATTACGTTTTAATGTCTTGGCTAGCAGAAAAACTAGCAGCAGTTACAGTCTGTTTCACTCTCTCGATGAACAGATTGAAAGAGTTGCAGGTTTGCGATTTTAAGAAAAAATGTATTTATACACATGAATATATAAATATCTGTCTATAGGCGATAGGTCGTCTAGTACACCACAGTGGTAGACCATTCTCTGATGTGGAAGAAGCTCCTGTCTAAGACTGTAAAAGCAAATTTAGAAGATTAAATCATTACAGGGGATATCAAATCAAATTTCAAATAAAATGTATTTATATAGCCCTTCTTACATCAGCTGATATCTCAAAGTGCTGTACAGAAACCCAGCCTAAAACCCCAAACAGCAAGCAATGCAGGTGTAGAAGCACATATAAAACATTAAAACCCACATCGAAGATCCACAGTAGTCACAACAGTATATTTATACCCTTGTAGCGTCTTTACAGTTTGCAGGTATATTCTCCTTTCTTTTCAAAATGTAGCTTCAAACACTTGATTGTCTATCATGGTTCATCAATGGGTGTGGGAGCAAGCAGAGGCACAGAAACATGGGCAAAGGCAATTCTCACCCCATCACTGTCAATCTGACACACACAGAGGTGTGCAAGAACTCAAGCATGTGCGTGTACAGTCGTGGCCAAAAGTTTTGAGAATGACACAAATATTAATTTCCACAAAGTCTGCTGCCTCAGTGTCTTTAGATATATTTGTCAGATGTTACTATGGAATACTGACGTATAATTACAAGCATTTCATAAGTGTCAAAGGCTTTTATTGACAATTACATGAAGTTGATGCAAAGAGTCAATATTTGCAGTGTTGACCATTCTTTTTCAAGACCTCTGCAATCCGCCCTGGCATGCTGTCAATTAACTTCTGGGCCACATCCTGACTGATGGTAGCCCATTCTTGCATAATCAATGCTTGGAGTTTGTCAGAATTTGTGGGTTTTTGTTTGTCCACCCGCCTCTTGAGGATTGACCACAAGTTCTCAATGGGATTAAGGTCTGGGGAGTTTCCTGGCCATGGACCCAAAATATCGATGTTTTGTTCCCCGAGCCATTTAGTTATCACTTTTGTCTTATGGCAAGGTGCTCCATCATGCTGGAAAAGGCATTGTTTGTCAAAAAACTTTTCCTGGATGGTTGGGAGAAGTTGCTCTCGAAGGATGTGTTGCTACCATTCTTTATTCAAGGCTGTGTTCTTAGGCAAAATTGTGAGTGAGCCCACTCCCTTGGCTGAGAAGCAACCCCACACATGAATGGTCTCAGGATGCTTTACTGTTGGCATGACACAGGACTGATGGTAGCGCTCACCTTGTCTTCTCCGGACAAGCTTTTTTCCGGATGCCCCAAACAATTGGAAAGGGGATTCATCAGAGAAAATGACTTTACCCCAGTCTTCAGCAGTCCAATCCCTGTACCTTTTGCAGAATATCAGTCTGTCCCTGATGTTTTTCCTGGAGAGAAGTGGCTTCTTTGCTGCCATTCTTGACACCAGGCCATCCTCCAAAATTATTTGCCTCACTGTGCGTGCAGATGCACTCACACCTGCCTGCTGCCATTCCTGAGCAAGCTCTGTACTGGTGGTGCCCCGATCCCGCAGCTGAATCAACTTTAGGAGACGTCCTGGCGCTTGCTGGACTTTCTTGGGCGCCCTGAAGCCTTCTTCACAACATTTCAACCGCTCTCCTTGAAGTTCTTGATGATCCGATAAATGGTTGATTTAGGTGCAATCTTACTGGCAGCAATATCCTTGCCTGTGAAGCCCTTTTTGTGCAAAGCAATGATGATGGCACGTGTTGATGATGGCACGAGGTTGACAGAGTTGACAGAGGAAGAACAATGATTCCAAGCACCACCCTCCTTTTGAAGCTTCCAGTCTGTTTTTCGAACTCAATCAGCATGACAGAGTGATCTCCAGCCTTGTCCTCATCAACACTCACACCTGTGTTAATGAGAGAATCACTGACATGATGTCAGCTGGTCCTTTTGTGGCAGGGCTGAAATGCAGTGGAAATGTTTTTTGGGAATTCAGTTCATTTGCATGGCAAAGAGGGACTTTGCAATTAATTTCAATTCATCTGATAACTCTTCATAACATTCTGGAGTATATGCAAATTGCCATCATACAAACTGAGGCAGCAGACTTTGTGAAAATTAATATTTGTGTCATTCTCAAAACTTTTGGCCACGACTGTACACACTGTCAGTCTGGCAAGGCCTCAGGGTTGAATACAGGAGCTGGATTAAGGTTAAAATACCTGTCCTCCATTCCATCTGAATGAGAAAGGCTGCTGTGGAAGTACTGCTGAAATCAATTGAAGTCAGCCTGTTATAAGGATGTAAAGTCAACCGAGGACATTGATTAGGCCATTCCAGAACATTAAATGTGTTACTTTCAGCCATTCCGATGTAGACTTGCTTGTGTTTTGGTTCATTGTCTTGCTGCATGACCCAGCTGCGCTTCAGCTCATGGATGGATGGCCTGACATTCTCCTTTAGAATTCTCTGATACAGAGCAGAATGAACAATTCAAGCTCAAAAACCCACAAATGTAGCAGTTCTGCATGGAAGAGTGGGCCAAAATGTATCCATAGGGATGTAAGAGCCTGATCAACAACTACAGAAAAAGCTTGAAGTATGAATACAGAGGCCGCATCGCAGTAAATGCTGTACGGCCACTGCAGATAACGGATGGACCACGCAGAGCCTTTAAGGGCGCAATAACCTTTTCACACAGGGGTGTTGCATAACTTAAATAAATGAAATAAGTATTAAAAAAAATGTTATTTGTTCACTCAGGTTCCCTTTATCAAATATTAGGTTTTGGTTGAAGATCTGATAACATTCAGTGTCTGAAATATGAAAAAATTTAGAAAATCAGAAAGGGGGAAAATATTTTTTCACAGCACTGTAGTGATAATTTTGGTCATAAAATGGTATGTTATGGAATGAAGGGTACCGTAACAATTATCCTTGGGGTGGGTTTATTTCAGTCCTACCCACAGCTGGCAGCACCCAAGTAATCAGCAATTTGGAGTGCAGCTGCATGCGACCTGACATTAATGCCGATGGTCATTTTGGTTTGACATTCAATATCCCTATGGGGCTAGATAGGGACCATCAGTAAATTAAACAATGTACATGGGACAATATTTTAAACTCAAAATTTCAATGACAACCTCGAACCAACTATAACTTGTAGAAATTCATATACGGGGGCCTCCCGAGTGGCGCAGTGGTCTAAGGCACTGCATCGAAGCGCTAGCTGTGCCACTAGAGATTCTGGGTTTGAGTCCAGGCTCTGTCACAGCCGGCTGCGACCGGAAGACCCATGGGGAGGCGCACAATTGGCCCAGCATTGTCCGGGTTAGGGGAGGGTTTGGCTGGCAGGGATGTCCTTGTCCCATCATGCACTAGCAACTCCTGTGGCGGGCCGGGTGCAGTGCATGCTGACAAGGTCGCCAGTGTTTCCTCTGACACATTGGTGTGGCTGGGTTAAGTGGGCCTTGTGTCAAGAAGCAGTTGGGTTGTGTTTCGGAGGACACACGGCTCTCGACCTTCGCCTCTCCCGAGTCCGTACGGGAGTTGCAGCGATGAGACAAGACTGTAACTACCAATTGGATACCATGAAAACGGGGTAATAATTAATAATAAAAAATAAAAAAATTATGTGCAAAATGAAAATATTGTCCATTTACATTGTGTAATTTATTTTTGAAGGTCAAAAACTAGGCCCGGAGATAGGCTTTTCAATGTGAAACCCACTTTGCCACAGTCGCACACCAGCCGGCTGAAGCTAATTGGTGAAAGAAGTTGGCTAGCACTAGCTAGCCTAGACGACTCCCCTCCCTAGTCATGGCCGCTGCCTTTCTTAATGAGCCAGAAGTTCAGCCCCCCTTTATAGACGGGTCATTATAGTTTCACCATGCAGGTGTGTGTGTGTATTATGTGTGCGTTAAAATTATCATCAGAAGCTCATTCGTCAGTGCTGTGTGCACACCTCTCACTCTCCCTCCCCTCTCTCTCTGACCACCTGCTGACCACCTGCTGACTATTGTTAGAGCAGCTCAAATGTGGAGCAGACGGCTTTATTAAGCACCAACCCTCCACCAGCCCCATGCTGTTCACCAAAAGAAAAAGAAGTCTCAACTATACTGTGGAGGGGATAGAACCGTCTAACCGTGATGTCCCGTATGATTGTACGGTAGTAAAACCACTATCTAAGAGGGGTGATGTCAATATACTTGTGTCATGTTTTATGCATTGGACATGATATAAATTCAATAGCACAACCGTGACGGCTCTTATTTCTCAATAAATAGAGAAACGGTCGCACGCTATGAGCAGCGTAAAATGTATCCGGGATGATTATAAGTGTACAGCAGGTTGTAGGTCAATTGAGCAGCTGTCTGTGAAATGATTACATGGTATGCGTGTGGCCCTTAGATTGCAATACCTACTAAGCCAACATATGGAATTGTTTAAAGATGGTCATAAAATTGATCATTTAACCATTTTATTTAGAGTTTTAGGACCCCTGAGGTATGACTTTTTTTTTTTATTCTTATTTGATGAAACATTGAATTTGGCCTTTACTGCTACAGTGGGGGAAAAAAGTATTTGATCCCCTGCTGATTTTGTATGTTTGTCCACTTACAAAGAAATGATCAGTCTATAATTTTAATAGTAGGTTTATTTGAACAGTGAGAGACAGAATAACAACAACAAAAAATCCAGAAAAACACATCAAAAATGTTATAAAATGATTTGCATTTTAATGAGGGAAATAAGTATTTGACCCCTCTGCAAAACATGACTTAGTACTTGGTGGCAAAACCCTTGTTGGCAATCACAGAGGTCAGACGTTTCTTGTAGTTGGCCACCAGGTTTGCACACATCTCAGGAGGGGTTTTGTCCCACTCCTCTTTGCAGATCTTCTTCAAGACATTAAGGTTTCGAGGCTGACGTTTGGCAACTTGAACCTTCAGCTCCCTCCACAGATTTTCTATGGGATTAAGGTCTGGAGACTGGCTAGGCCACTCCAGGACCTTAATGTGCTTCTTCTTGAGCCACTCCTTTGTTGTCTTGGCTGTGTGTTTTGGGTTATTGTCATGCTGGAATACCCATCCACGACCCATTTTCAATGCCCTGGCTGAGGGAAGGAGGTTCTCACCCAAGATTTGACGGTACATGGCCCCGTCCATCGTCCCTTTGATGCGGTGAAGTTGTCCTGTCCCCTTAGCAGAAAAACACCCCCAAAGCATAATGTTTCCACCTCCATGTTTGACGGTGGAGATGGTGTTCTTGGGGTCATAGGCAGCATTCCTCCTCCTCCAAACACGGCGAGTTGAGTTGATGTCAAAGAGCTCCATTTTTGTCTCATCTGACCACAACACTTTCACCAGTTGTCCTCTGAGTCATTCAGATGTTCATTGGCAAACTTCAGACGGGCATGTATATGTGCTTTCTTGAGCAGGGGGACCTTGCGGGGGCTGCAGGATTTCAGTCATTCACGGCGTAGTGTGTTACCAATTGTTTTGTTGGTGACTATTGTCCCAGCTGCCTTGAGATCATTGACAAGATCCTCCCGTGTAGTTCTGGGCTGATTCCTCACCGTTCTCATGATCATTGCCACTCCACGAGGTGAGATCTTGCATAGAGCCCCAGTCTGAGGGATATTGACAGTTATTTTGTGTTTCTTCCATTTGCGAATAATCGCACCAAATGTTGTCACCTTCTCACCAAGCTGCTTGGCGATGGTCTTGTAGCCCATTCCAGCCTTGTGTAGGTCTACAATCTTGTCTCTGACATCCTTGGAGAGCTCCTTGTTCTTGGCCATGGTGGAGAGTTTGTAATCTGATTGATTGATTGCTTCTGTGGATAGGTGTCTTTTTTACAGGTAACAAGCTGCGGTTAGGAGCACTCCCTTTAAGAGTGTGCTCCTAATCTCAGCTCGTTACCTGTATAAAAGACACCTGGGAGCCAGAAATCTTTCTGATTGAGAGTGGGTCAAATCCTTATTTCCCTCATTAAAAAGCAAATCAATTTATAACATTTCTGACATGCGTTTTTCTGGATTTTTTTGTTGTTATTTTGTCTCTCACTGTTCAAATAAACCTACCATTAAAATTATAGACTGATCCTTTCTTTGTCAGTGGGCAAACGTACAAAATCAGCAGGGGATCAAATACTTTTTTCCCCCACTGTATATCCCATAGAAATGCATTGAATGACATATTTGTACATGGCAAAACAGAGTAAAAACAGATTCATAGGGAATACGATTTGAAATGTCTGTCCTCTGAGAGAAGAATTTTGGTCACTTTGTTTGTGGTACTTTTTACCCCCTATGCATGTTGTGCCATTTTTACAGTCCAGTTCTGGGTTACCTTCAGACCACTCCCCTGAAGATTGTGTGTGTCGTAGAGCAAAACAACCAACACCTTTGTGTTCGTTTGTCTCCCTTTTCAATATTGGTGACACAAAAAATTATCTTGAGGCTAGTCAAATTTCGATGATTGTGATGGTGTTTGTGATGGCGATTGGTCAACAGTAGGGATTCTTCAATTATGTGTTTGTTGTCATTGAACGACAGACTAGTTTTCATGCAGTTTTTTTCACTTGAGTAATATTGTACCAAACATCTTAGTTGGATGTAAAATGATGCGACTAAGACCTCCTCTGCAAAAAAAATGAAATTAGTTACAGATTTCTAGAGTTATTTGAGATAGATTCTGAACATTTTGAGTGTACTGATGTTGGGCGATTAGGCCTGGCTCGCAGTCGGCGTTCCAATTCATCCCAAAGGTGTTCAATGGGGTTTAGGTAAGGACTCTGTGCAGAGCAGTCAAGTTTTTCCACACCGATCTCGACAAACCATTTCTGTACGGACTTTGCTTTGTGCCTGGGGGCAGGGTCAAGCTGAAACAGGAAAGGGCCTTCCCCAAAATGTTGCCACAAAGTTGGAAGCACAGAATTGTCTAGAATGTAATTGTATGCTGTAGCGTTAAGATTGTCCTTCACTGGAACTAAAGGGCTTAGCCCGAACCATGAAAAACAGCCCCAGGCCATTATTCCTCCTCTACCAAACTTTACAGTTGGCACTATGCATTCAGGCAGGTAGCGTTCTCCTGGCATCTATCAAACCCATATTCATTCGTCAGACTGACAGATGGTGAAGCGTGATTCATCCCTTCAGTGAACTTGTTTCCACTGCTCCCGAGTTCCACTGAGTCCAATGGCGGCAAGCTTTACACCACACCAGTCAACGCTTGTGTCAGTCTGTGGGTAACTGGTACATGGAATCAGGTGTAGGAGAGCAGAGATGAGTGTACAAGGTAATTTATTCCACGAACAGCACCAGTATAAAACAAATACTAAAGGTGCGTGAAATTACCGGTCACTCGTCTCTGCTCTCCTGCGCCTGATTCCATGCACCAGTTACCCAGAGCCTGACAGAAACACGAACCCAGCATTTCTCCTCCGGGCCGTACCCCTCCCACTCTACGAGGTACTGAAGGCCCCTTGCCCGACGCCTCGAGTCCAGTATGGCTCGAACTGCATACGCCAGGGCCCCTTGATGTCCAGAGGGGGCAGAGGAACCTCCCGCACCTCAGACTCCTGGAGTGGACCAGCCACCACCGGCCTGAGGAGAGACACATGGAACGAGGGGTTAATACGGTAATCTGGGGGAGCTGTAACCTGTAGCAAACCTCGTTCAGTCTCCTCAGGACTTTGAATGGCCCCACAAACCGCGGGCCCAGCTTCCGGCAGGGCAGGCGGAGGGGCAGGTTTCGGGTCGAGAGCCAGACCCGGTCCCCCGGTACAAACACCGGGGACTCCCTGCGGTGGCGGTCTGCGCTTGCTTTCTGATGCCTTACGGCCCGCTGAAGGTGCACATGAGCGGCGTCCCATGTCTCCTCCGAGTGCCTAAACCAGTCGTCCACCGCAGGAACCTCGATCTGGCACAGATGCCACGGCGCCAGAACCGGCTAGTACCCCAGTACGCACTGGAAGGGGGAAGAGGTTAGAAGAGGAGTGGCGGAGCAAGTTCTGGGCCATCTCTGTCCAGGGTATGAACGCCGCCCACTCCCTCGGCCGGTCCTGGTAATAGGACCGCAGAAACCTACCCACATCCTGGTTCACTCGTAAATTACGGCGTAATAACGAACCTGGCAAACAATACCAGCCAACAAGTAACGACCTGAACATTATATACAAACACGCACACAAACATGGGGGAAACAGAGGGTTAAATAATGAACATGTAATTGGGGAATAGAAACCAGGTCTGTAGAAAACAAAGACAAAACAAATGGAAAATGAAAAGTGGATCAGCGATGGCTAGAAAGCCGGTGAAGTCGACCTCCGATTGCCGCCCGAACAAGGAGAGGGACCGACTTCGGCGGAAGTCATAACAGCTTAGCATTGCGCAAAGTGATTTTAGGCATGTGGGTGGCTGCTCGGCCATGGAAACATATTTCATGAAGCTCCCTACGAACAGTTATTGTGCTGACGTTGCTTCCAGAGGTAGTTTGTAACTCGATAGTGAGTGTTGCAACTGAGGACAGATGACTTTTGTGCGCAACGTGCTTCAGCACTAGGCGGTCCCATTCTGTGGCCTTATGTGTCCTACCACTTCGCGGCTGAGCCGTTGTTGCTCCTAGACGTTTATACTTCACTGTACCAGCACTTACAGTTGACCGGGGCAGCTCTAGCAGGGTAGAACTTTGATGAACTTGTTGGAAAGCTGGATTCCTATGACGGTGCCACGTTGAAAGTTACTGAGCTCTTCAGGATGGGCCATTCTACTGCCAATGTTTGTCTATGGAGATTGCATGGCTGTTTGCTCTATTTTATACACCTGTCAGCAACGGGTGTGGCTGAAATAGCCAAATCCACTTATTTGAAGGGGTGTCCACATAGTGTAACTGCCAGTTTTCTGTGCCCATGCATTGCCAGCCTACTATATTTCAATGAGACCACACATTTTCAGTTCCTTCAGAATGTATTCATACCCTTTGACTTATTCTATATTTTGTTGTCTTACAGCCTGCATTCAAAATGGATTAAATAAATAAAACATCTCACCCATCTACACACAATAACCGATAATGTCAAAGTGAAAACATGTTTTTAGAAATGTTTGCAAATGTTTTGAAAATGAAATACAGGAATATCTAATTTACATACAGTAACAGTCAAAAGTGACAGCTTTGCACACTCTTGGCATTCTCTCAACCAGCTTCACCTGGAATGCTTTTCCAACAGTCTTGAAGGAGTTCTCAAATATGCTAAGCACTTGTTGGCTGCTTTTCCTTCACTCTGCGGTCCGTCTCCTCCCAAACCATCTCAATTTGGTTGAGGTCGGGTGATTATGGAGGCCAGGTCATCTGACGCAGCACTCCATCACTCTGCTTCAAGAAAGCTTACAAACTACCAGCGGTACTTGCCGCACTGGTAGCCTATTCACGGGTGCTTTTTCAAAGTCTATGTCACATACTCCACTGAGTGTAATTGAGTGTAATTTGTTCAAAATTAGGAGTTGAGAAATAAAGGGTAAGATATTCTCCTCTTTTCTACTGTAGGTACACATCCGGTCAAAAGTTTTAGAACACCTACTCATTCAAGGGTTTTTCTTTTTCTTTAATTTTACTATTTTCTATATTGTAGAATAATAGTGAAAACATCATAACTATGAAATAACACATATGGAATGATGTAGTAACCAAAAAAGTGTTAAACAAATCCAAATATATGTTATATTTGAGATTCTTCAAATAGCCACCCTTTGCCTTGATGACAGCTTTGTACACTCTTGGCATTCTCTCAACCAGCTTCACTTGGAATACTTTTCCAACAGTCTTGAAAGAGTTCTCGCATATACTGTGCACTTGTTGGCTGCTTTTCCTTCACTCTGCGGTCCGTCTCCTCCCAAACTATCTCAGTTTGGTTGAGGTCGGGTGATTGTGGAGGCCAGGTCATCTGATGCAGCACTCCATCACTCTCCTTCTTGGTCAAATAGCCCTTACACAGCCTGGAGGTGTGTTGGGTCATTTACTGTTGAAAAACAAATAATAGTCCCACTTAGAGCAAACCAGATGGGATGGCGTATCGCTGCAGAATGCTGTGGTAGCCATGCTGGTTAAGTGTGTCTTGAATTCTAAATACATCACTGACAGTGTCACCAGCAAAGCACCCCCACACCATCACACCTCCTCCTCCATGCTTCACGGTGGGAACCACACATGCAGAGATCATCCGTTCACTTACTCTGCCTCTCACAAAGACATGGAGGTCGCAACCAAAAATCTCAAATTTGGACTCATCAGACCAAAGGACAGATTTCCACCGGTCTTGTCACGTCCTGACCAGTATAAGGGGTTATTGGTTATTGTAGTTTGGTCAGGACGTGGCAGGGGGTATTTGTTTTATGTGGTTCGGGGTTTAATGGGATATGTATTTATGTAAGAGGGGTGTTTGATTTATGTGTTCTGGGGTTTTTGGGTAATGTTCTTGTTTTGTATTTCTATGATTTTCTATGTTGTGTATTTCTTTGTTTGGCCTGGTATGGCTCTCAGTCAGGAACAGCGTACATCGTTGTTGCTGATTGAGAGTCATACTTAGGTAGCCCTGTTTCACCTGTTCCTTTGTGGGAAGTTGTTGTTGTACTGCTGTGTGTTAGCCTGCAACACTGTTTGTTCGATCGTTTTCTTTATTTAGTGTGCAATAAAAGTTAAGATGAGCACTCAACCCGCTGCGCCTTGGTCCATTACGTACGACGACCGTTACAGGTCTAATGTCCATTGCTCGTGTTTTTTGGCCCAAGCAAGTCTCTTCTTCTTATTGGGGTCCTTTATTAAGGGTTTCTTTACAGCAATTTGACCACGAAGGCCTGATTCATGCAGTCTCCTCTGAACAGTTGATGTTGAGATGTGTCTGTTACTTGAACTCTGTGAAGCATTTATTTGGGCTGCAATTTCTGAGGCTGAACTTATCCTCTGCAGCAGAGGTAACTCTGGGTCTTCCTTCCTGTTGCGGTCCTCATCATAGCGCTTGATGGTTTTTGCGACTGCACTTGAAGAAACTTTCAAAGTTCTAGAGATTTTCCGGATTGACTGACCTTCATGTCTTAAAGTAATGATGGACTGTCGTTTCTCTTCACTTATTTTAGCTGTTCTTGCCATAATCTTCTGTATACCACCCCTACATTGTCAAAACACAACTAATTGTCTCAAATGCATTAAGACCTAAATAAGTTCCACAAATTAACTTTTAACAAGGCACACCTGTTAATTGAAATGCATTTCAGGTGACTACCTCATGAAGCTGGTTGAAAGAATGCCAAGAGTGTACAAAGCTGTCATCAAGACAAAGGGTGAATACTTTGAAGAAACTCAAACGTAAAATATATTTGGATTTGTTTAGCACTTTTTTGGTTACTACATGATTCCATGTGTGTTATTTCCTAGTTTTGATGTCTTCACTATTATTCTACAATGTAGAAAATATTTAAAAAATTAAGAAAAACCCTTGAATGAGTAGGTGTGTCAAAACTTTTCACTGGTACTGTAAGTATTCACACACCTGAGTCTTTTGGGGTAAGTCTCTTAGAGCTTTGCACACCTGAATTGTGCAATATTTGCCCTATATTCTTTTAAAATGCTTTAAGCTCTGTCAAGTTGATTGTTGATCATTGCATCATTTAATGTTGTCTTGGTAAGCAACTTCAGTGTAGATTTGCAGCCAGGTCACCCGTGATACATGTCAGTACTCGACTTTCATCTGTGTCTGACGACGTCAGGAGATGACGTGGAATCCGGCCACTAGGGGCAACAGTGAGCACTGTTACCTTCACGGTTTTGCTAGGGCGTTGTGGACGGGGATGGCTAATGGGTGTAAGCATCTGCCCTGATTCCAAAGGTTGCAACTTTGAATACAGCAATAGAAAATCATTTTTGTTTTAAGCTTATCCCAAAGCTTAACACTTACCTTAACCATTCGGAGTTAATGTCTAACCTTAAGATTTCAGAGTTAATGACTAAGCTTAACTATAACCTTTAAAATTCTGAGTTAATGCCTAAAAGTAACCTTACACTTTGAAATTGGATGTTTGCAACAACTTCAAAATGTTATGTTTGAGCAACATGGACGAACATCTAATTCTGACGTGAGACTGTGAGAGCTAGTTGAGATTTGACATTGTTTTAGGTTATTATCCTGTTAAAAGGTGAATCCCAGTGTCTGTTGGAAAGCAGACTTAACCAGGTTTTCCTCTAGGATTTTGACTGTGCTTATAGCTGTATTCCGCTTATTTTTATCCTAAACAAATCCCTAGTCCTTGCCGATGACAAGCATACCCATAACATGATGCAGCCGCCACCATGCTTGAAAATATGAAGAGTGGTACTCACTGATGTGTTGTATTTGCCCCAAACAATTTTTTTCTCCAAAAATCGAAACAATTTGTATTTGTTACATGTGCCGAATACTTACTTACAAGCCCTTAACCAACAATAAAGTTCAAGAAATAGAGGTAAGAAAATAATTACTAAATAAACTAAAGTAAAAAATGTAATAAAAAATAGCACAATAAAATAACAACAATAACGAGGCTACAGGTTAGTGTGGGGGTACAGGTTAGTAGCAGCAGTGTCGATGTAAATAGTCTGGGTGGCCATTTGACTAATTGTTCAGCAGTCTTTATGGCTTGGGGGTAGAAGCTGTTAAGGAGCCTTTTGGAACTAGACTTGGCGCTCCGGTACCACTTGCCGTGCGGTAGCAGAGAGAATAGTCTATGACTTGGTTGACTGGGCCGTACGCACTACCCTCCGCCTTACGGTCGGATGCCGAGCATTTGCCATACCAGGCGGTGATGCAACCGGCCAGGATGTTCTCGATGATACAGCTGTAGAACTTTTTGAGGATCTGGGGACCCATGCCAAATCCTTTCAGTCTCCTGAGGGGGAAAAGGCGTTGTCGTGCCCTCTTCACAACTGTCTTGGTTTGTTTGGTCCATGATAGTTTGTTGGAACTTGAAACTCTCGACCCTCTCCACTACAGTACCGTTGATGTTAATGAGGGCCTGTACAGCCCTCCTTTTCCTGTAGCCAAATGTTCTCATCTGCTTGCATGTGCCTCCCCTATATCAAGGTGTTTTGGTACTTTCCTTATGCATTATGCTTTTCCGTGCACTAACATGTCTATCCTGTCCTCTATCCACCATTCATAGCGACAATAGTGGTAGGTGGATCGTTTGTCCAGATCTGCAATAGTCTACCTAGCAATCATACCACACATAAATGCATTCAAAGCTGCATACATTTTCAATATGAATCCACAAGAACAAATAGGAATAGCTGATAGGCAGCGGAGAGGCCAGGTGCATCATGGCACATAAAAGAACAATGAAAACATGAGACACTCAGCTCAAAAAGCTCTCCTGTTGATCTAGTTTAGGGACAATACAATTATCATACCTTGACTAACCTAACGCTACAATGCAATGAATAATTTGATGTTAAATTCCCATGGAAAAAAAAAATTCAAATCACAGGGCTTTTGCGCAGTTATTCAAATTATATTTTCAAAGCAGCCTAGAGTAGAATTTTGTACTCACTTGAAAACAATAATGCAATGTTATTTTTATGTGCACTATGTATTTACGCACAAACTTGTATCCACAACAAGTCAATTTGATGGAAACACAACTCTGGTTGGAAAATGCGCATATTTTGTTCAGATTTTATTATATTCATATGAAAATCTGTCGCCATTTGGGTGGAAACCTACCTATAGACACCCTAAAGTCTCTGGAAAGTGCACTAGTCCAGTGTCAATTTGAGTAGGCCTATGCCTGCACGTCATGGTTCACCAGCAGCCCAGAAACATCTACAATAGGCTAAGCTACAGACCAGCCAAAAACAAGCTTGTAAGAATTGTACTTAAACTCCCTCCTCATACTCATTGGCTGGCAGCACAGTTGGTCTTAAAAAAGTTGGTCTTAAATGCTAGGTCGGCGTAGCTACATTCGACGTTGTGATTAGAATTTACACCTTATGCACATTAAGCACAAACCAAAAATAAGACTAGTCGTTGATAAATCCGGCGTCAGGAATGCGCCGTCGTGATATTAGAAGATTCCTTAGTACCGGTTGCTAGGCAGCGCTCTTGTTTAGTTGCAATCAGTTTCCAAAAGTAAATAACGGAAAAATTGCTAGATACCATATTTGGCGGAATGCGGAGCTGCCAACTCTCACACGTTGCTCTTGAGACACGTTTTTGACCCCCTTATCATGCTCTCACGAGACACCTCTTATATCTCACGCATTGAAAAGTACCGTTTTTTTTCTTTCTTGTAATTGGTCCATTGTATAGTCAACACGTTAACTTTTCGAATGTGCTCCAAATCAATTTGAAATCGCAGCATCTACACCTATAATTTAACAACAGGAGCGGAATCTCTATCATTGTCCTGTCTTGCCACAGCACAGTGACAGCGGCACTTTGAAGCAGTGGTGTAAAGTACTTAAGTAAAAATACTTTAAAGTACTACTTAAGTATTTTTGGGGTATCTGTACTTTACTATTTATATATTTGACTACTTTTACTTCACTACATTCCTTAAGAAAATATTGTACATTTTACTCCATATATTTCCCTTGACATCCAAAAGTACTGTCATTGTAAATTGTTCTTAACTGACTTGCCTAGTAAAATAAAATAAAACATGATTGGTCTAGTTATGTAAGTGATTGAATGCATGTTTTAAAGAAACGCCCCTCAAGATTAGTGTCGTTCTCCGCTGAGTTTATACAACTGTAAAAAGAGTAGCACGGTAGCCTACCCTTATGTTAATGCTGTCCCTATTGCAGAATGCAGCCTGTTAACAGCATGTTCTCAAATCGATTTAATCCACACGTGCACTAGTCCACTCCTTTGGTGATTGGCATTTAGGCTGTGACAACGAAAAGGCAGCAGACAGACCTCCTGCAGCAAGGTATGTTTTAGCAGGGAAGTTTGGTAGGGTGACCTGATTTGTAACTATGAAAATAATTTTGTCAAACAGATTGTGAACCCAAAGTGTAAGTTTGATTCAAGAGGGGGTACAGTAAATGAAAAATTATTTGGTTAGGGTGTAAGGGCATATTTATATAATCTTGTCTTCGGGAGAGTTTTATTTAGTCTGATCAGTGGAACAATTCACATTCTTAACAATGGACAAAATATAGCATAGGGTAATTACTGTGCTTGTCAGCAAAAACAGTACTGTTATTCCCCACACTTATTTTATTATTCCAATTGCTCCCAATTTTGCCAGTGTAATCACATATTTGAAATCTGATAGGCCTACTTGTGTCATTAAAAATTATTTATGAGGCTATGTATTTTTGCAGCCATTCATGGACAATTTTGAATAAGTCATACAAATTAGCATTGGATTGTAAATGCTCCAGGAATCAAATATAATTTTTGACATTTCAGGCAAGGATCTTCAACTAGTAGGCATAAATCACCTAATTATTAATATTCACTAGATTTTTTTTGAAGGCTGGGTGATGTTGAGAAATTCGCGCTATTTTAAAGAGACAGTCACCCAAATTACAAGATACAAATTGCTTGTGTCCTTACTTTGAAAGCAGTCTATGGACAAGGACACTGATTTGGTTACCCACTGCCATCAACTATTAATATAAAAATGTCCTGTGCAGAGCCTTGGTGTAGTGGTAACACTCCCCAGCACGCTTTGCATACAACTTTCCACCTGAGAACAGGGATCAATCGCACCTTCCCACTGTTTCTAGCACTTTCCTGTCTCCCTATCTATGTAAATTAATTACTGTCTGAATAAAATGTCAAACCACCTAAAAAAATATGTTTAAAAAATATATTAGCATACTTTCAATGTCATCCCCCCAAAATGTCTAAGTAAGTGTTCATTTAATTTTCAAAGCATCCTGAATACACCTGACCCATGGTTCTTATTTTTCTATTTTCCACCCTGGTCATAGGCCTAAGGCATATCAACATATGTAGAATTGTAGGAAATGAGCAATACAACTGTAAAATGTTCCTGATGGAGGACCCCCGGTCCCCCCTCTAAGGGTTATGCCAGGGGGCAATGAAATTCAAATAATAAATCTCTATCCAAGCTTTCTTAAAAGGTTGTAAGCAAAGAAAAGGAACATTTTACTTTTCAGACTCAGAAATACAATATAGCTGTACAACAAACATCGCGAAATGTTGACAACAAAATTGAATAGCAACTGCTACAAACAAAAAACCGATTTAACCTAGAACCGCATAACTGATAAAGTAAATGAGCAGAGCAGGAAGCATGGCTTCAGGACAGTGCAGGATGTGAGAATGAAATGAAAAGAGCTAATGACAAGAAAAATAAAATATGCGAGTGCCCTGAAAACCCACCAACGGGAGGAGGTCCTGCTCCTAAAATATCGCCTCACAGCAACATTATAGTTGATATATGTGGAGCAGATTCCCTTGCGTTTACCGGACTGGAAGGTGTGGACAACATACCATCACCCCGCGCATCCACCCAGCAGAATGACAAAGATGATGACAGCTCAGCATCCACTAACAGCAGCCTTGTAGTGAAGATCAATAACAAAGGTAAAAACTGAAACCATTCATTTATCATCAACTGCCAGGTGTAGGCTATATGTGCTGGATATTTCAAGGCACTAGCGTCGTCATTTATTGTGACCACTGTCTGCACGCAAAAAGTTGTCCACCACTTTCTTATTTACTTGTTATAATTTACACGTTTGTTATCTCTTTTAGATACAGACTCAAGCTCCCCGAACACATCGTTTACAACCAGAACGCAGAGCCAGAGCAGGTTGCGTTGGGCAACGAGACAAGATCTGCTGCATGAGATGCAGCTGATGCTCATGGAGAAGGAGATAGTGGGAGTGGAGATGGAGACTGATAAATTGAGATTGGAGAAATAAAAATTACAGCAAGAGAAAAATGTATTACATTTAAAGATTAGGTTCCTCAAGCAGCAGCAGATCATTGTAGAGCGAGAGGGTGCAACATACACTAAATTGTAGCCAATATACCATATGAAATTGTACATTGAATGTTGAATATGAATTCCTAATCAATTATATATTTTACAATCATTTCAAATGTCTTTCAATAACGTGAAGGTAAGTTTTGACGTTGATATCTCATATAGCCTAGAACTATTATAGTAGGCTACATTTGATGGATGATGTTATTCTGGACCAGTCGAAAAAGGCTCCGTCTTGTTCTCCACTCTGGCCATGCGCTCTGGCTCAATCATTCAACCTGGTCTCAGAACATTTCGCATTATTCTGTATGTAAATTCAAGACACTCCATTTAGTATGATATGTTACAATTCATATTAAATGTTACGAATTTGCAAAACGTAGTATATGTTACGAATTTGCAAAACGTATGATAAGTTACAAATTCTAGCTAGGTGGCTAACGTTAGCTAGCTGGCTAATGTTAGCTTGGCCAGGGGATAGGGGTTAGGGTTAAGTTTAGGGTTGCGTTTATGAGTTAGGTTAAAGGGTTAGGGAAGGGTTAGCTAACATGCTAAGTAGTAAGTTCTTGAAAAGTTGCTAATTATCTAAAATGCTAAAGTTGTCCCTGATGAGATTCGAAATCACAACCTCTGTTGCTAGACCCACCCACCAACCAACCATCTGTCTTATGTAACCATACCAAGCATCGTTCTAATTTGAGTGTCCCGGATTTCAGTTTACTATATTACGTCTAGTCTGTGAAGCCAGGCGGAATCATTGGATGGGGCAGACTCTTCTCCACAATGCAAGTACACTGTGTGGTAACCCAACACAGTGACCTATTATTCAGTACCAGCTTATGTTATTTGCTGAATGTCATAATGCAAACTAGGGCAGGCATACTAACCTGCATTTCAGCACCCCTATGCATCGCATAATTAGGGACCTCGCAACGGCATGGGCATTATTGTACTCTAGCTCCTGGTCTTTTCCTGGCCACCAACACTGGGGTAATCAGACACCTTTTAAGTTGGTAGCCATTATCCATCCACCAGCAGGATGCCACCACATCTTCCCTCTTCAAACTCCCGCTGGAGTGCGCTCTCTCAAAGGATGCGCACGTCGTGGGTAGACCAAGGCCACCTTGCCACCACATCTTTGATCCTCATTTCCTCGTTGCACATTGATCGAATGACAAATACAATAATAAATACATCCAAACAGTACAGCAGCTATTTGTTGAATGGAAAGAAACTGTAACAAAACACCAAAAAGTGTAATGACATTCCGAGATAGTCAAGCCAAGCCTTCGATAGCCTACTAGGTAGGCCTACAAGGCAGTGGCGGTTCTAGACCATTTCAACTGGGGGGGCCAAGCTGGGTCCAGTTGTACTGTTAGAAGGGCCAGTTACATTAGACGTTATTGTTGTCATATCATTTTCTTCACTGCATTGCAGGCATTAGCAGGCAAAATACCATGTTCCGTGTTGCCACTGTCTAATAACGGATGTAAAAAAATAACGATAACAAATGTTTGCTATGTAAAAATAATTTCATACTCCACATTTAGGGGGGCCACAAGGGGGTCCAAAATTGTTGTCACAGGGGCACTGCCCCCCCAGAACCGCTAGTGCTATGGTTGTATTTTCTGTTTGTCGAGATTGACATAGTCTATTTTATTGTAGTGTTGAAAATGCAAACCATGATACTGAAGTGCCCAAAATCGGTATGCTTTGTTTATTGGTTGTGTGGTGCATTGGCAAAGAAATCTGTTGGTAGAAAATTCGTTGCATATTGGCTATTTTATATAATTATAAATATTGCATCAAATTGTTGAGGTTGCTACATGAGGTTGCTACAACAAATTAGCCTATGAATTAAAGTTTACAACATAGTTGCACAGGTCCAGAGAAACATTTGAGTAATCAAGGTCACAGACAGTGACACATTCAATACCGCCTTCAATACCGTGTTGCATGCATCTAGCTGATCTAGGGTGTAATCATTAGTCCAACAGTTGCAAACGAGAGTTTCTATTGTATACATTCATGTATGTTTATCACCATTTTGGTCCATTTGTGTCTGTTTAAGAAACACTTTTCAACAGAATCGGCAGAATGAATACACCCCTGATCACACGCAAACACAGTTCACTTTCATAGCAGCCACATACAAACAGCATGCTTACTTTGCTTGTTCATTCCTTCTCGCATTTATGCACTCTCCTCCCGCATCTATGCGATTTCCTCCCCTCACATTTTCCCATCGCTTGTGGACTTCATTGCACAACATATCTGCTGTCTGTGGCCATGCAAAAAAATCTTTATATCAAAACTGCTAACAGCTACACACAGCCTACATTGTTGTCACCATATTAGCTAATGTCATAGTCAACATAGCTACAAGAACTAGCAGGTTAGTAAACCCGCTACAATCATGCAGTACAGCGTACAGTCAGCAAACAGTTTAGCAGTTACACCTGCGGGCTCGGTGGCAATAAATTAATAAAACCAAAAACGTACCTTGACTTGGAAAAGTTCCAGAGTTGGATAGCCATAGCCAGCGAGTTAACATGGCCTCCCTCTCTGTTTTAGCCGGGTGTTGAGTAGGCTATACTAGCTAGCTTCATTCGCTAGCTAAGTAAGTGAAAGTGAAAGAAAAAAAATATTACGAAATATAGCTCTCTCTTCCTTCTTCATTTTTGAAGAAATTAATTTGTTCAAAACTGTTCAACTAGTGTCTTTGTCTCTCTTTGAGTCAACTACTCACAAAATGTTATGCACTGCAGTGTTAGCTAGCTGTAGGTTATGCTTTCAGTGAAAGATTCATTCTCTGATCCTTTGATTGGGTTGACAACATGTCAGTTCATGCTGCAAAATCTATGATAGGTTGGAGCACGTCCTCCGAAAGTTGTCATAATTACTATGTAAGTCTATGGAAGGGGGTTTGAACCATAGATTTTGTATTGAAGTCAATGTACCCAGAGAAGGACGGAAACTCGCTGTTCTCCGGCTACACCATGGTGCTGCCCTACAGAGTGCTGTTGAGGCTACTGTAGACCTTCTTTGCAAAACAGTGTGTTTTAATCAATTATTTGAGGGGATGCATTTGTTTTAATGATTTCCTTGATCCTCTAGCCAATATCTGTGATGACGCTGGACATTATCACTGACAGCAACTGTGATCTCTGCACTATCTATGCTATGAGCCACTACAATACACTGATCTGGCCAATTAAGAGTGTGTGTTTCTGGGGTGGGGGATGACAAATAGAGAGATAGAGGAGAGGGAGAGAAAATTAGATATATGTTGAGAGACTAAGTGGCATGAATGTAAGTGAGAACCTGTAGGAGAGGCTGAAGAACTGATTTCTGATCTCTGTTAGGGATGGTATGTGTATGTGCAGAGGTGTCATGCTCAGGGGGCACAAGGGCATGTGCCTCCTCAGATTTGTCCTGTTTATTTTAGATTTTTTACGTAAAATGAATTACTAAACATATCATTTTTAAGTCCACGTTTTATCATTATTTATAAAAAGATCTGTCAACTGTATTTTGTGGCGTGAGCACACTGACTGCACCAGACAAATAGTACCCCCCCCCCCATTCTCCATAGTACAGTGCCTTGCAAAAGTATTCATCCCCCTTGGTGTTTTACCTATTTTGTTGCATTGCTACCTGTAATGTAAATTTCTTTTTATTTGGATTTCATGAAATGGACATACACAAAATAGTCGAAATTAGTGAAGTGAAATGAAAAAATATAAAATGGAAAAGTGGTGCGTGCATATGTATTCACCCCCTTTTCCATGAAGCCCCTAAATAAGATCTGGTGCAACCAATTACCTTCAGAAGTCACATAATTAGTTAAATAAAGTCCACCTGTGCGAAATCTACAGTTGAAGTAGGAAGTTTACATACACTTAGGTTGGAGTCATTAAAATACATTTTTCAAGTTTTTAACAAACTATAGTTTTAGCAAGTTGGTTAGGACATCAACTTTGTGCATGACACAAGTAATTGTTCCAACAATTGTTTACAGACAGATTATTTCACTCATAATTCACTTTAAAAAAGCTTGGAAAATTCCAGAAAATTATGTCATGGCTTTAGAAGCTTAGGCTAATTGACATCATTTGAGTCAATTGGAGGTGTACCTGTGGATGTATTTCAAAGGCCTACCTTCAAACTCAGTGCCTCTTTGCTTGACATCATGGGAAAATCAGAAGAAATCAGCCAAAACCTCAGAAAAAAAATTGTAGACCTCCACCAGTCTGTTTCATCCTTGGGAGCAATTTCAAAACGCCTGAAGGTACCACATTCATCTGTACAAACAATAGTATGCAAGTATAAACAACATGGGACCACGCAGCCGTCATACCGCTCAGGAAGGAGACGCGTTCTGTCTCCTAGAGATAAACGTACTTTGGTGCGAAAAGTGCAAATCAATCCCAGAACAACAGCAAAGGACCTTGTGAAGAGGCTGGAGGAAGCAGGTGCAAAAGTATCGATATCCAGAGTAAAACAAGTCCTATATCGACATAACCTGAAAGGCTGCTCAGCAAGAAAGAAGCCACTGCTCCAAAACTGCAATAAAAAAGCCAGACTACGGTTTGCAACTGGACATGGGGACAAGATTGTATTTTTTGGAGAAATGTCCTCTGGTCTGATGAAACTGTTTGGCCATAATGACCATCATTATGTTTGGAGGAAAAAGGGGGAAGCTTGCAAGCCGAAGAACACCATCCCAATCGTGAAGCACAGGGGTGGCAGCATCATGTTGTGGGGTGCTTTGCTGCAGGAGGGACTGGTGCACTTCACAAAATAGATGGCATCATGAGGGAGGAAAATTATGTGGATATATTGAAGCAACCTCTCAAGACATCAGTCAGGAAGTTAAAGCTTGGTCGCAAATGGGTCGTCCAAAGGGACAATGACCCCAAGCATACTTCCAAAGTTGTGGCAATATGGCTTAAGGATAACAAAGTCAAGGTATTGGAGTGGCCATCACAAAGCCCTGACCTCAATCCTATAGAAAATGTGTGGGCAGAACTGAAAAAGCGTGTGCGAGCAAGGTGGCCTTACAAACCTGACTCAGTTACACCAGCTCTGTCAGGAGGAATGGGCCAAGATTCACCCAATTTATTGTGGGAAGCTTGTGGAAGGTTACCCAAAACGTTTGACCCGAGTTAAACAATTTAAAGGCAATGCTACCAAATACTGATTGAGTGTATGTAAACTTCTGACCCACTGGGAATGTGATGAAGGAAATAAAAGCTGAAATAAATCATTCTCTGTACTATCATTCTGACATTTCACATTCTTAAAATAAAGTGGTGATCCTAACTGACCTAAAACAGGGATTATTTACTAGGATTAAATGTCAGGAATTGTGAAAAACGGAGTTTAAATGTATTTGTTTAAGGTGTATGTAAACATCCGACTTCAACTGTAAGTGTCACATGATCTCAGTTTATATATATATATATATATACCTGTTCTGAAAGGCCCCAGAGTCTGCAACACCACTAAGTAAGGGGCACCACCAAGCAAGCTGCACCATGAAGACCAAAGGAGCTCTCCAAACAGGTCAGGGACAAAGTTGTGGAGAAGTACAGGTCAGGGTTGGGTTATAAAAAAATTCCGAAACTTTGAACATCCCACGGAGCACCTTTAAATAATTATTTTTTTTAAATGGAAAGAATATGGCACCCCAACAAACATGCCAAGAGAGGGCCGCCCACCAAAACTCACAGACAAGGCAAGGAGGGCATTAATCAGAGAAGCAGCAAAGAGACCAAAGATAACCCTGAAGGATCTGCAAAACTCCACAGCGGAGATGGGAGTATCTGTCCATAGGACCACATTGAACCGTACACTCCACAGAGCTGGGCTTTACGGAAGAGTGGCCAGAAAGAAAGTTATTGCTTTAAGAAAAAAATAAGCAAACACCTTTGGTGTTCGCCAAAAGGCATGTGGGAGACTGCCCAAACATATGGAACCCAACACTTCTCATCACCCCGAGAACCCCATCCCCGATGTTTTTCATCGGCAGGGACTGGGAAACTGGTCAGAACTGAAGGAAGGATGGATGGCGCTAAATACTTGGAAATTCTTGAGGGAAACCTGTTTCAGTCTTTCGAGAGATTTGAGACTGGGACAGAGGTTCCCCTTCCAGCAGGACAATGACCCTAAGCATACTGCTGAAGCAACACTCGACTGGTTTAGGGGAAACATTTAAATGTCTTTGAATGGCCTTGTCAAAGCCCAGACCTCAATCCAATTGAGAATCTGTGGTATGACTTAAAGATTGCTGTACATCAGCGGAACCCATCCAACTTGAAGGAGCTGGAGCAGTTTTGCCTTGAAGAATGGGCAAAAATCACAGTGGCTAGATGTGCCAAGCTTATAGAGACATACCCCAAGATACTTGCAGCTGTAATTGCTGCAAAAGGTGGCTCTACAAAGTATTGACTTTGGGGGGGTGAATAGTTATGCACGCTCAAGTTTTTTTTATTTGTTTATTTCTTGTTTGTTTCACAAGAAAAAATATTTTGCATCTTCAAAGTGGTAGGCATGTTGTGTAAATCAAATTATACAACCCCCCCAATAAATTATTTTAATTCGAGGTTGTAAGGCAACAAAACAGTAAAAAAGCCAAGGGGGTGAATACTTTCGCAAGCCACTGTAAGTGGTTCCTTCCAAGGTGCACCACAGAGCAAGAGAGAGTTTGTAATGACACACACAGCGTTTGATTTGATTTTAGCTGCCAGTGATGGGCAGCACTTGCAGGACGTATGTTTGAAAATTATTGTTTTTCAAGCTATGTAGCCTATAGATTCCTTCTTGATGAATAAATACAACAAAAATGTTTTGCTGTTTCTCTGTCATACTAGCCAACCAACAACTTTATGAAGTTAACTTTAGCTAGCCAGCTAGATAGGTTCCCAATCTCCCAACCTCATAACTAACTACCAAATAATTTTAGGCTATCAATCAAGTTAGAGTAAAAACAGTTCCTTCGGAATGTATTCAGACCCCTTGACCTTTTCCACATTTTGTTACCTTACAGCCTTATTTTAAAATGTATTTAAAAAAAGACTAGCAATCTGCACACAATACCCCAAAATAAATAAGAAAAAAAAATGTTTTCAGAAATGTAAGGTAATTTATTACAAATAAAAAACAGAAATACCTTATTTACATAAGTATACAGACCCCCCTTTGCTGTGAGAGTGGATATTCTTTTCTGTTTCCATTGATCATCCTTGAGATGTTTGTACAACTTGATTGGAGTCCACTTGTGGTAAATTCAATTGATTGGACATGATTTGGAAAGGCCCACACCTGTCTATATAAGATCCCACTGTTGACAGTCCATGTCATAGCAAAAACCAAGCCATGAAGTCGAAGGAATTGTCCGTAAAGCTCAGACAGGATTGTGTTGAGGCACAGATCTGGGGAAGGGTACACTGACAGAGTTCCAGAGTTCATCTGTGGACATGGGAGAACCTTCCAGAAGGACAACCATCTCTGCAGCACTCCACCAATCAGGCCTTTATGGTAGAGTGGCCAGACGGAAGCCACTCCTCAGTAAAAGGCACATGACAGCCCGCTTAGAGATAGCCAAAATCAAATCAAATAAAATTGTATTGGTCACATACACATGGTTAGCAGATGTTAATGCGAGTGTAGCGAAATGCTTGTGCTTCTAGTTCCGACAGTGCAGTAATATCTAACAATTCCCCAACAACTAACTAATACACACAAATCTAAAGGGGTGAATGAGAATATGTACATGTAAATATATGGTGATGGCCGGGCAGCATAGGCAAGGTGCAATAGATGGTGTAAAATACAGTATACACATATGATATGAGTAATGTAAGATATGTAAACATTATTAAAGTGGCATTATTTAAAGTGACTAGTGATCCATTTATTAAAGTGGCCAGTGATAGGGTCTCAAGGCAGCAGCCTCTCTGAGTTAGCGATTGCTGTTTAGCAGTCTGATGGCCTTGAGATAGAAGCTGTTCTTCAGTCTCTCGGTCCCAGCTATGATGCATTTACATTTACATTACATTTAAGTCATTTAGCAGACGCTCTTATCCAGAGCGACTTACAAATTGGTGCATTCACCTTATGATATCCAGTGGAACAACCACTTTACGATAGTGCATCTAAATATTTTAAGGGGGGGGGGGTTAGAAGGATTACTTTATCCTATCCCAGGTATTCCTTAAAGAGGTGGGGTTTCAGGTGTCTCCGGAAGGTGGTGATTGACTCCGCTGTCCTGGCGTCGTGAGGGAGCTTGTTCCACCATTGGGGTGCCAGAGCAGCGAACAGTTTGGACTGGGCTGAGCGGGAACCGTGCTTCCTCAGAGGTAGGGGGGCCAGCAGGCCAGAGGTGGATGAACGCAGTGCCCTTGTTTGGGTGTAGGGCCTGATCAGAGCCTGAAGGTATGGAGGTGCCGTTCCCCTCACAGCTCCGTAGGCAAGCACCATGGTCTTGTAGCGGATGCGAGCTTCAACTGGAAGCCAGTGGAGAGAGCGGAGGAGCGGAGTGACGTGAGAGAACTTGGGAAGGTTGAACACCAGACGGGCTGCGGCGTTCTGGATGAGTTGTAGGGGTTTAATGGCACAGGCAGGGAGCCCAGCCAACAGCGAGTTGCAGTAATCCAGACGGGAGATGACAAGTGCCTGGATTAGGACCTGCGTCGCTTCCTGTGTGAGGCAGGGTCGTACTCTGCGAATGTTGTAGAGCATGAACCTACAGGATCGGGTCACCGCCTTGATGTTAGTGGAGAACGACAGGGTGTTGTCCAGGATCACGCCAAGGTTCTTAGCACTCTGGGAGGAGGACACAAGGGAGTTGTCAACCGTGATGGCGAGATCATGGAACGGACAGTCCTTCCCCGGGAGGAAGAGCAGCTCCGTCTTGCCGAGGTTCAGCTTGAGGTGGTGATCCGTCATCCACACTGATATGTCTGCCAGACATGCAGAGATGCGATTCGCCGCCTGGTTATCAGAAGGGGGAAAGGAGAAGATTAATTGTGTGTTGTCTGCATAGCAATGATAGGAGAGACCATGTGAGGATATGACAGAGCCAAGTGACTTGGTGTATAGCGAGAATAGGAGAGGGCCTAGAACAGAGCCCTGGGGGACACCAGTGGTGAGAGCGCGTGGTGCGGAGACAGATTGTCGCCACGCCACCTGGTAGGAGCGACCTGTCAGGTAGGACGCAATCCAAGCGTGGGCCGCGCCGGAGATGCCCAACTCGGAGAGGGTGGAGAGGAGGATCTGATGGTTCACAGTATCAAAGACAGCAGATAGGTCTAGAAGGATGAGAGCAGAGGAGAGAGAGTTAGCTTTAGCAGTGCGGAGAGCCTCCGTGACACAGAGAAGAGCAGTCTCAGTTGAATGCCCAGTCTTGAAACCTGACTGATTAGGATCAAGAAGGTCATTCTGAGAGAGATAGCAGGAGAGCTGGCCAAGGACGGCACGTTCAAGAGTTTTGGAGAGAAAAGAAAGAAGGGATACTGGTCTGTAGTTGTTGACATGGGAGGGATTGAGTGTAGGTTTTTTCAGAAGGGGTGCAACTCTCGCTCTCTTGAAGACGGAAGGGACGTAGCCAGCGGTCAAGGATGAGTTGATGAGCGAGGTGAGAAGGTCTCCGGAAATGGTCTGGAGAAGAGAGGAGGGGATAGGGTCAAGTGGGTAGGTTGTTGGGCGGCCGGCCGTCACAAGACGCGAGATTTCATCTGGAGAGAGAGGGGAGAAAGAGGTCAAAGCACAGGGTAGGGCAGTGTAAGAAGGACCAGCGGTGTCGTTTGACTTAGCAAACGAGGATCGGATATCGTCAACCTTCTTTTCAAAATGGTCGACGAAGTCATCCGCAGAGAGGGAGGAGGGGGGGGGAGGGGGAGGAGGATTCAGGAGGGAGGAGAAGGTAGCAAAGAGCTTCCTAGGGTTAGAGGCAGATGCTTGGAATTTAGAGTGGTAGAAAGTGGCTTTAGCAGCAGAGACAGAAGAGGAGAATGTAGAGAGGGGGGAGTGAAAGGATGCCAGGTCCGCAGGGAGGCGAGTTTTCCTCCATTTCCGCTCGGCTGCCCGGAGCCCTGTTCTGTGAGCTCGCAGTGAGTCATCAAGCCACGGAGCAGGAGGGGAGGACCGAGCCGGCCTGGAGGATAGGGGACAGAGAAAATCAAAGGATGCAGAAAGGGAGGAGAGGAGGGTTGAGGAGGCAGAATCAGGAGATAGGTAGGAGAAGGTTTGAGCAGAGGGAAGAGATGATAGGATGGAAGAGGAGAGAGTAGCGGGAGAGAGAGAGCGAAGGTTGGGACGGCGCAATACCATCCGAGTAGGGGCAGAGTGAGAGAGCACATGTACTGACCTTGCCTTCTGGATGGTAGCGGTGTGAACAGGCAGAGGCTCGGGTGGCTGTTGTCCTTGATGATATTTTTGGCTTTCCTGTGACATCGGGTGCTGTAGGTATCATGGAGGGAAGGTAGTTTGCCCCCAGTGATGCGTTGTGCAGACCACACCACCCTCTGGAGAGCCTTGCGGTTGAGGGCAATGCAGTTGCCATACGAGGCTGTGATACAGCCCAACAGGATGCTCTCGATAATGCATCTGTAAAGGTTTGTCAGGGTTTTGGGCGACAAGCCAAATTTCTTCCGCCTCCGGTTGAAGAGGCGGTGTTGGCATTCTGTTGGCCTTCTTCACCACACTGTCTGTGTGGGTGGACCATTTCAGTTTGTCTGTGATGTGTACGCCGAGGAACTTAAAAAAAACTTTCCACCTTCTCCACTGCTGTCCCTTCGATGTGGATAGGGGAGTGATCCCTCTGCTGTTTCCTGAAGTCCACGATCATCTCCTTTGTTTTGTTGATGTTGAGTGAGAGTTTATTTTCCTGACACCACACTCCGAGTGCCCTCACCTCCTCCCTGTAGGCAGTCTCGTCGTTGTTGGTAATCAAGCCCAATACTGTTGTGTCGTCTGCAAAATTGATGATTGAGTTGGAGGCGTGCATGACCACGCAGTCGTGGGTGAACAGGGAGTACAGGAAAGGGCTGAGCACACACCCTTGTGGGGCCCCAGTGTTGAGGGTCAGCGAAGTGGAGATGTTGTTTCCTACCTTCACCACTTGGGGGCGGTCCGTCAGGAAGTTCAGGACCCAATTGCACAGGGCGGGGTTGAGACCCAGGGCCTCTAGCTTAATGATGAGTTTGGAGGGTACTATGGTGTTAAATGCTGAGCTGTAATCGATGAACAGCATTCTTACATAGGTATTCCCTCTTGACCAGATGGGTTAGGTCAGTGTGCAGGGTGATTGTGATTGCGTCGTCTGTGGACATATTGGGGCGGTAAGCAAATTGGAGTGGGTCTAGGGTGTCAGGTAGGGTGGAGGAGATATGGTCCTTGACTAGTCTCTCAAAGCACTTCATGATGACGGAAGTGAGTGCTACGGGGCGGTAGTCATTTAGCTCAGTTACCTTAGCTTTCTTGGGAACAGGAACAATGGTGGCCCTCTTGAAGCATGTGGGAACAGCAGACTGGGATAAGGATTGATTGAATATGTCCGTAAACACACCAGCCAGCTGGTCTGCGCATGCTCTGAGGACGCGGCCGGGGATGCCGTCTGGGCCTGCAGCCTTGCGAGGGTTAACACGTTTAAATGTTTTACTCATGTTGGCTGCAGTGAAAGAGAGCCCGCAGGTTTTGGTAGCGGGCCGTGTCAGTGGCACTGTATTGTCCTCAAAGCGAGCAAAGAAGTTGTTTAGACTGCCTGGGAGCAAGACATCGTGGTCCGCGACGGGGCTGTTTTTTCTTTTGTAGTCCGTGATTGACTGTAGACCCTGCCACATACCTCTTGTGTCTGAGCCATTGAATTTCGACTCCACTTTGTCTCTATACTGACGTTTAGCTTGTTTGATTGCCTTGCGGAGGGAATAGCTACACTGTTTGTATTCGGTCATGTTTCCAGTCACCTTGCGCTGATTAAAAGCAGTGGTTCACCGAGTCAGCATATAGATCCATGTTGTTCTCTGAGGCTGACCAGAACATATCCCAGTCCGCAAGATCTAAACAATCTTGAAGCGTGAATTCTGATTGGTCAGACCAGCGTTGAATGGTTCTAGTCACTGGTACATCCTGTTTGAGTTTCTGCCTATAAGACGGTAAGAGCAAGATGGCGTCATGGCCGGATTTGCCGAAGGGAGGGCGGGGAAGGGCTTTGTATGCATCACGGAAGTTAGAGTTGCAGTGATCGAGTGTATTACCTCCACGCGTAGTGAAATCAATATGCTGAATTTAGGTATCCTTGTTCTCAAATTTGCTTTATTAAATTTTCCAGCTACAATAAATGCAGCCTCAGGATATATGGTTTCCAGTTTACTTAGAGTCCAGTGAAGTTCCTTGAGGGCCATCTTGGTGTCTGCTTGAGGGTGAATGTACACAGCTGTGATGATAACTGACGAGAATTCTCTTGGGAGGTAATATGGCCGGCATTTGATTGTAAGGAATTCTTGGTCAGGTGAGCAGAATGACTTGAGTTCCTGTATGTTGTAATGATTACACCATGAGTCATTTATCATGAAGCATACACCCTCGCCCTTCCTCTTCCCAGAGAGGTGTATATCTCTGTCGGCGCGATGCATGGAGAAGCTCGGTGGCTGAACCGATTCTGACAACATATCCCAAGAGAGCCATATTTCCGTGAAACAGAAAATGTTACAATCTCTGATGTCTCTCTGGAAGGCAAGCCTTGCTTGAATTGTCAACCTTGTTGTCAAGAGACTGGACATTGGCAAGTAGTATACTCGGGAGCAGTGTGCGATGTGCACGTCTACGGAGCTTGATCAGGAGGCCACTCCGTTTGCGGAGTCCTTGTTTTGGGTCGGCTTCTGGGATTAGATCCATTGTCCTGGGTGGTGGTCCAAACAGAGGATCCGCTTCGGGAAAGTCGTATTCCTGGTCGTAATGTTTGTAAGTTGACGTCGCTCTTATATCCAATAGTTCTTCCCGGCTGTATGTAATAAGACTTAAGATTTCCTGGGGTAACAATGTAAGAAATAATACATAAAAAGACAAAATACTGTATAGTTTCCTAAGGACTCAAAGTGGCACCTAAAGGACTCTCAGACCATGAGAAACAAGATTCTCCTGTCGGATGAAACCAAGATTGAACTCTATGGCCTGAATGCCAAGCGTCACGTCTGGAGGAAACTTGGCACTATCCCTACAGTGAAGCATGGTGGTGGCAGCATCATGCTGTGGGGACGTTTTTCAGTGGCAGGGACTGGGGGACTAGTCAGGATTGAGGGAAAGATGAACAGAGCAAAGTACAGAGAGATTCTTGATGAAAACCTGCTCCAGAGCAATCAGGACCTCAGACTGGGTACACCTTCCAACAGGACAACGACCCTAAGCACACCGGCAAGACAACACAGGAGTGGCTTTCGGAACAAGTCTCTGAATGCTCTTGAGTGGCCCAGCCAATCGAACATCTCTGGAGAATCCTAAAAATAGCTGTGCAGCGACGCTCCCCATCCAACCTGACATAGGTTGAGAGGATCTGCAGAGAAGAATGGGAGAAACTCCCCAAATACAGATGTGCCAAGCTTGTAGCGTCATATCCAAGAAGACTCAAGGCTGTAATCGCTGAAGCATCATTGGCAAAGTACTGAGTAAAGGGTCTGAATACTTATGTATTTGCAAAAATATCAAAAAACCTGTTTTTGCTTCATCATTATGGGGAATTGTGTGTAGATTGATAAGAAAAAAAAACATTTTAATCAGTTTTATAATAAGGCTGCAAAATAACAAAAAGTGGGAAAAGTCAAGGGGTCTGAATACTTTCTGAATGCCCTGGACATGGGGACAATAACAGAATAAATTATCTAATGATTCTGTTTCTTTGCAGCAAAATCTTTAGAGCTGAGATTGTTGTATGCACCATATATACACTGGGGTCCGAAATTATTGACACCCTTGATGAAGATGAGCCATAATGACCATATCAAATTATGAATTCAAATACTGAGCTATGTTGTATGCTAAAAAAATATTATGTTCTACTAATACAATTCCTCAGAGAAAGAGATTTTGTTTAAGTAATACTTTTTCTTCACAAAGAGGTCATTATGGCTCATCTTTATCAATGCAAAATTATTGATACCCTTGATAAAGATGAGCCATAATGACTGTAGAAAATAATTAATTCAAATACTGAGCTATGTTGTATGCAAAAAAAATTATTATTTTATACTAATACAATTGCTGAAAGAAAGAGATTTTGTTTAAGTAATATTTTTTTCTTCTCAAAAAGGTAGGGGACAGAATTAGTCAATTACTACTCATTCAAGGGTTTTTCTTAATTTGTTATATTTTCTACATTGTAGAATAATAGTGAAGACATCAAAACTAGGAAATAACACACATGGAATCATGTAGTAACCAAAAAAGTGCTAAACAAATCCAAATATATTTTATATTTGAGATTCTTCAAAGTATTCGCCCTTTGCCTTGATGACAGCTTTGTACACTCTTGACATTCTCTCAACCAGCTACATGAGGTAGTCACCTGGAATGCATTTCAATTAACGGGTGTGCCTTGTTAAAAGTACATTTGTCGAATTTCTTTCCTTCTTAATCCATTTGAGCCAATCAGTTGTGTTGTGACAAGGTAGGGTTGGTATACAGAAGATAGCCCTATTTGGTAAAAGACCAAGTTCATATTATGGCAAGAACAGCTCAAATAAGTAAAGAGAAATTACAGTCCATCCTTACTTCATGAAGGTCAGTCAATCAGGAACATTTCAAGAACTTTGAAAGTTTCTTCAAGTGCAGTCGCAAAAACCATCAAGCGCTAAGAGGAAACTGTCTCTCATGAGGACCGCCACAGGAAAGGAAGACCCAGAGTTACCTCTGCTGGAGAGGATAAGTTGATTAGAGTTAACTGCACCTCAGATTGCAGCCCAAATAAATGCTTCAGAGTTCAAGTAACAGATACATCTCAACATCAACTGTTCAGAGGAGACTGCATGAATCAGGCCTTCATGGTCGAATTGCAGCAAACTAAATGACACCAATAAGAAGAAGAGACTTGTTTGGGCCAAGACACACGAGCAATGGACATTAGACGGGTGGAAATCTGTCCTTTTGTCTGATGAGTCCAAATGTGAGATTTTTGGTTCCAACCTCCATGTCTTTGTGCGATACAGAGTAGGTGAATGGATGATCTCCGCATGTGTGGTTCCCACCATGAAGCATGGAGGAGGAGGTGTGATTGTATGGGAGTGCTTTGCTGGTGACACTGTCAATGATTTATTTAGAATTCAAAGCACACTTAACCAGCATGGCTACCACATCATTTTGCAGCGATACACCATCCCATCTGGTTTGCACTTAGTGGGACTATCATTGGTTTTTCAACAGGACAATGACCCAACACACCTCCAGGCTGTGTAAGGGCTATTTGACTAAGAAGGAGAGTGATGGAGTGCTGCATCAGACAGATTACCTGGCCTCCACAATCACACAACCTCAACCAAATTGAGATGGTTTGGGATGAGTTGGACCGCAGAGTGAAGGAAAAGCAGCCAACAAGTGCTCAACATGTGATAACTGTTGGAATAGCATTCCAGGTGAAGCTGGTTGAGAGAATGCCAAGAGTGTGCAAAGCTGTCATCAAGGCAAAGGTTGGCTACTTTGAAGAATCTCAAATATATAATATAATATATTTGTTTCACAATTATTTGGTTACTACCTGATTCCATATGTGTTATTTCATAGTTTTGATGTCATCACTATTATTCTACAATGTAGAAAATATTAAAAATAAATAAAAACCCTTGAATGAGTAGGTGTGTCCAAACTTTTGACTGGTACTCTAGATTGAGCGAACATTCCCATATATTTTTGATAGCTGCATTTATGACATAACTCCACCATTCCTATTCATAATATCATTAATATATATATTTTTTTTTATCAATCAGTATATTTGAGTTCAACGATAGTATTTGTTGTAATATTTGTTCTGTCTTTTCTGGAGAATAAAATAGCTATTGTAACCGGCTTGTTTAAGAAAGGGCGATACTTTGAGCATGGTTTCATTTTATATTACAGTGCCTTCAGAAAGTATTCATATCCCTTGACTTATCCCACATATGTGTTGTGTTATAGCCTGAATTCAAAATTGATTAAATAGATTTTTTTCTCACCCATCTACACACAATATGTTATTAAACATTTTTGCAAATTTATTGGAAATGAAATACAGAAATGTCTCATTTACGTAAGCATTCACACCCCTCTGAGTTAATACATGTTAGAATCACCTTTAGCAGCGATTACAGCTTTGAGTCTTTCTGGGTAAGTCTCTAGGAGCTTTGCATGCTTGAATTGTACAATATTTGTCCATTATTCTTTTCAAAATGTTTCAAGCTCTGCCAAATTGGTTGTTGATCAATACTAGACAACCATTTGCAAGTCTTGCCATAGGTTTTCAAGCAGATTTAAGTCAAAACTGTAACTCGGCCACTCAGGAACATTCACTGTCTTCTTGGTAAGCAACTCCAGCTCAGATTTGGTCTTGTGCTTTAGGTTATTGTTCTGCTGAAAATGTGGATTCATCTCCCAGTGTTTGGTGGAAAGCAGACTGAACCAGGTTTTCCCCTAGGATTTTGCATGTGCTTAGCTACATTACATTTCTTTTTTATCCCGAAAAACTCCCCAGTCCTTAATGATTACAAGCATACCCATAACACGATGCTGCCACCACTATGCTTGAAAATACAGAGTGTAGTACTCTGTAATGTGTTGGATTGGATTTTCCTAAAACATAACACTTTGTATTTAGGACAAAAAGTTATTTGCTTTGCCATTGTTTTTGCAGTATTACTTTAGTGCCTTGTTGCAAACAGGATGCATGTTTTGGAATATTTGTATTCTGTACAGGCTTCCTTCTTTTTCCTCTGTCAATTAGGTTAGTATTGTGGAGTAAATAAAATGTTGCTTATCCATCCTCAGTTTTCTCCTATCACAGCCATTAAACTCTGAAACTGATTTAAAGTCACCATTGGCCTCATGGTGGAATCCCTGAGTGGTTTCCTTCCTCTCTGGCAACTGACTTAGGAAGGACGCCTGTATCTTTGTAAAGATTGGGTGTATTGATACACCATCCAGAGTGTAATTAATAACTTCACCATGCTCAAAGGGATGTTCAATGTCTGCTTTTATCATATTTAGCCATCTACCAATGGTCTCCTTCTTTGCGAGGCATTGGAAATCCTCCCTGGTCTTTGTGTTTGAATCAGTGTTTGAAATTCACTGCTCGACTGAGGGACCTTACAGATAATTGTATGTGTGGGGTACAGAAATTAGGTAGTCATTCAAAAATCATGTTAAACACTATTATTGCACACAGAGGGAGCTCATGCAACTTATTATGTCACTTGTGAAGCACATTTTTACTCCTGAACTTATTTAGGCTTGCCATAACAAAGGGGTTGAATACTTATTGACTGAAGACATTTCAGCTTTTCATTGTAAACATTTTGAAAAACGTAATTCCACTGACTTTATGGGATATTGTATGTAGGCCAGTAACAAAAAAAATCTGAATTCAATCCATTTTTAGACTACAGAATAATGTAAAAGTTGTTTACTTTAACAATCCGATACAGAATATGGTACACTTATCATAATTGGGTTTTAGTCCAGAGAGGCTAGAGAAGGGATCTACATCTTCAATGAGACAGTGCAGGGAACCAGATTACAGATTTAAGAGGAAACTTGAGTCATTGGCATAGATTGACACTTATTTTTAAGCCCTGGATTTTGAACCCTTTGATGTTCTTGATGCATTTGATTTTAATAGCTAGCATTTCAATGGCCATAACAAATAGATATGGAGATAGCCGAGACAGTATTCTCTGGTACTTTTAATGATATGACCCATTTTATGGGTAGAAATTGACATTATAGGTCATTAACCAATCACAGCACTCCTTTATGATTGCACATTCAGCAAGTCATCAGCAGAGGGAGTTCCCATTGAATCCATTTTCCCATTCCCTGTGTTGGTGATGCTCATAAAATGTATCATACCTTCAGAATTAGCAGAGAGCCCACTCTGGAAATTTGATGTACTTGTAGACCGGGGATATTCAACCGGGGAGGTCCTCCGCCTCTATGGGTCTGCGGAGACACTGCAGGTTGTCTGCGAAAATATATACATTTTAAAGTGGATTTAAAAGTAAAACATTTAAATGTTTTTATATTCACTGAGTGTACAAAACATTAAGGACACCTGCTCTTACCATGACAGACTGACCAGGTGAATCCAGGTGAAAGCTATGATCCCTTATTGATGTCACTTGTTAAATCCACTTCAATCAGTATAGATAAAGGGGAGGAGACAGGTTAAGAGACAATTGAGACAACGTTTGTGTATGTGTGCCATTCAGAGGGTGAATGATCAAGACAAAATATTTAAGTGCCTTTGAATGGGGTATGGTAGTAGGTGCCAGGTGCACCGGTTTGTGTCAATAACTGCAATGCTGCTGTGTTTTTCATACTCAACAGTTTCCAGTGTGTATCAAGAATGGTCCACCATCCAACTTCACACAACTGTGGGAAGCATTGGAGTCAACATGGGCCAGCATTGCTGTGGAATGCTTTCGACACCTTGTAAATCCATGCCCCAACTGATTGAGGCTGTTGTGAAGGCACTCAGTGTATAAACAACAACAGAATAAACAGATTTTGAAATACATACACTACCGGTCAAACGTTTTATAACACCTACTCATTCAGGGGTTTTTCATTATTTGTACTATTTTCTACATTGTAGAATAATAGTGAAGACATCAAAACTAGGAAATAAGACATGGAATCATGTAGTAAACAAAAAAGTTTTAAACAAATCAAAATGTATTTTATATTTGAGATTCTTCAAATAGCCACCCTTTGCCTTGATGACAGCTTGCACGCTCTTGGCATTCTCTCAACCAGCTTCATGAGGTAGTCACCTGGAATGCATTTCAATTAACGGGTGGACCTTCTTAAAAGTTAATTTGTGGAATTTCTTTCCTTCTTAATGCATTTGAGCCAATCAGTTGTGTTGTGACAAGGTAGGGGAGGTATACAGAAGATAGCCCTATTTGGTAAAAGACCAAGTCCATATTATGGCAAGAACAGCTCAAATAAGCAAAGAGAAATGACAGTCCATCATTACTTTAAGACATGATTGTCAGTCAATACGGAAAATTTCAAGAACTTTGAAAGTTTCTTCAGGTGCAGTCGCAAAAACCATCAAGCGCTATGATGAAACTGGCTCTCATGAGGACCGCCACAGGAATGGAAGACCCAGAGGTACCTCTGCTGCAGAGGACAAGTTCATTAGAGAGTTAACTGCACCTCAGAAATTGCAGTTCAAATAAATGCTTCACAGAGTTCAAGTAACAGACACATCTCAACATCAACTGTTCAGAGGAGACTGTATGAATCAGGCTTTCATGGTTGAATTGCTACAAAGAAACCAATAATAAAGGACACCAATAATAAGAAGAGACTTGCTTGGGCCAAGAAACACGAGCAATCGACATTAGACCGGTGGAAATTTGTCCTTTGGTCTGGAGTCCAAATTGGAGATATTTGGTTCCAACCGCCATGTCTTTGTGAGACGCGGTGTGGGTGCACGGATGATCGCCGCATGTGTATTTCCCACCGTAAAGCATGGAGGAGGAGGTGTTATGGTGTGGGGGTGCTTTGCTGTTGACACTGTCTGTGATTTATTTAGAATTCCACTTTGACTTTATGGGGTATTGTATGTAGGCCAGTAATAAAAAATCTCACTTCAATCCATTTTAAATTCAGGCTGTAACACAACAAAATGTGGAAAAGGTCAAGGGGTGTGAATTCTTTCTGAAGGCACTGTAACCGAAAATGAAAAGTTGGAATCTGTATAAAGGTAAAAAGTCAATTTTTGAACAAAGGATGAGCTTTTATTAGTAATCTACTGGAGAACCAGTTCGGGTTTAAGTATAACTTACATATGAGTGAAGCTTTTAGTGAGAGGTTTAATGGTTTAATCATTTCAGCACCCCCAAACTCATATTCATTATATAAATAGGCACGTTTAATTTTGTCTGGCTTAGTGTTACAAATAAAGTGACATTTTTTACGTATATGATTTTAAAAACTAGTTGTCTGGAGTAGGCAGTGCCATAAGTATATAAGTAAGTTGTGATATGACTAAAAAGTTAATTAGTGTGATTTTTCCATAGACAGGTATTTCCCTCCCTTTGTTGTGGTAAGTTCAGTTATATCTTTAGGGATATGAATAGCAAGTTCACCATCAGCCCATTTTATTGGTAAACTACAGAATAATGTAAAAGTTGTTTACTTTAACAATCCGATACAGAATATGGTACACTTATCATAATTGGGTTTTAGTCCAGAGAGGCTAGAGAAGGGATCTACATCTTCAATGAGACAGTGCAGGGAACCAGATTACAGATTTAAGAGGAAACTTGAGTCATTGGCATAGATTGACACTTAGCCAGCCAGCATGGTTACCACAACATTCTGCAGCAATACTTCATCCCATCTGGTTTGGGCTTAGTGAGATAATCATTTGTTTTTCAACAGGACAATGACCCAACACACCTCCAGGCTGTGTAAGGGTTATTTGACCAAGAAGGAGAGTGATGGAATGCTACATCAGATGACCTGGCCTCCACAATCCCCCGAACTCAACCAAATTGAGAAGGTTTGGGAGGAGACGGACCGCAGAGTGAAGGAAAAGCAGCCAATAAGTGCTCAGCATCTGTGGGAACTCCTTCAAGACTGTTGGAAAAGCATTCCAAGTGAAGCTGGTTGAGAGAATGCCAAGAGTGTACAAAGCTGTCATCAAGGCAAAGGGTGGCTATTTGAAGAATCTCAAATAACATATATTTTGATTTGTTTAACACTTGTTTTTTGTTACTACATGATTCCATATGTGTTCTTTCCTAGTTTTGATATCTTCACTATTATTCTACAATCTAGAAAATAGTACAATTAAAGAAAAACCCTTGAATGAGTAGGTGTTCTAAAACTTTTGACCGGTAGTGTACCTACAGTAGAAAAGAGGAGAATATCTTACTCTTTATTTCTCAACTCCTAATATTGAATAAATTACACTCATTGGAGCCAATTACACTTAGTGGAGTATGTGACATAGACTTTGAAAAAGCACCCATGAATAGGCTACCAGTGCGGCAAGTGCCGCTGGCTGCTTGTAGGTTTTCGTGACATTCATTTTTTATTTTTGCCAACACAACCTTTGTTTAACTAGCTAAACAGCTGCACTTAGTGAAAATGTGTTTGGACTTACCTTTCTAGCTAATAGGCTATGTTAGAGTTTACACTTCCCCTTCCAATTATACTGTAGGAGGTCAAACTAATGAAAAACTATCTACCAAATCTATTCATTGTTAAATGTTGATTACTTCTGCTTGCCATTATCATTCATGTGATGATAAGACTTTGTGCTAATGTATGATGGGGGTCCCAGGGTTGCTAGTTTGTCTGGGAGGGGGCCCCTGGGCAAGAACATGTTGAAGACCCTGTTGTAGAGTATATTGTTCCAATCAATATATCTTTAAAAAAAAAGTTTTTTTCAAAAGGGTACTTTTGAGATATTAATATTTGATTATGTTAAATAAATGAATGTGATTTTTTTTTCAGAATCAAGACATACTCCATATTTTAGAGTACACTATATGTATACCATAGTAGGAGAATAATGACATCAAGATGATGTCAGTATTGTGTACAGTCCACAGATCATAGGGTCTTACAGGAGGCATGTATACTGTAGCTCTAAAAAGGTCAGAATATCACTAGTTTCATCTTGATTTAAAAGACACAACAAAATACTTACGGGCTACACTGGCATGGAATCGCCCTAATGGTATTCTCAAGATCAAGAAAACAACCCCCTACTCTGCCTCAGATAGTTACTTTGCAAAACAAGCCAATACAGGTGGTGTCATCATAAGTACAGTACAATTTCAAACACAGGTTCAACCACAAAGACCAGGGAGGTTTTCCAATGCCTCGCGAAGAAGGGGATCTATTGGTAGATGGGTAAGCAATTTAAAAAAGCAGACATTAAATATCCCTTTGAGCGTGGTGAATGTATTAATTGCACTCTGGATGGTGTAGCAATACACCCAGTCACTACACAGATGCAGGCGTCCTTCCTAAGTCAGTTGCCAGAGAGGAAGGAAACTGCTCAGGGATTTCACCATGAGGCCAATGGTGACTTTAAAACAGTTACAGAGTTTAATGGCTGTCATAGGAGAAAACTGAGGATGGATCAACATTGTAATTAGTCCACAATACTAACCTCATTGACAGAGTGAAAATAACAAATCCAGTACAGAATACAAATATTCCAAATCAATCATCCTGAACACCTAACAGCAGGACAATAACCTAAAACACAAGGCCAAATATACACTGGAGTTGCTTACCAAGAAGACAGTGAATGCTCCTGAGTGGCCGAGTTACAGTTGACTTAAATCTACTTGAATATCGATGGCAAGACCTGCAAATGGTTCTCTAGCATTGATCAACAACCAATTTAACAGAGCTTGAAGAATTTTGAAAAGAATAATTTGGCAAATGTTGCACAATCCAGGTATGGAAAGCTCTTAGAGACTTACCCAGAAAGAATCCCAGCTGTAATCATCACTGCCAAAGGTGTGTGAATACTTATGTAAATGAGATATTTCTGTATTTTAATACATTTGAAAATATTTCTAAAAACATGTTTGTTTTCACCCTGTCCTTATTGGGTATTGTGTGTAGATGAGTGAGGAAAAACAAATCTATTTAATCTATTTAGAATTCAGGCTGGAGCACCACAAAATGTGTAATAAGTGAAGGGGTATGAATACTTTATGAAGGCACTGCATTTAAGTACTTTACTCACCCTACGGAGTCAATGACATTACCATCTGAGATCACAGTGTTAAGTATTCTAATCGGCTCCCCATTAACTACTGCTAAAGAAGCGGCTACTCTTACTTGGGTCCATACAAAACATGACGATACGTAACATTAACAGACAAGTACATCACAAGGACAGAACTACATACATTTAAAATAAGAACACACGCTTTCATACATTTACGCCTTCATAAGCATGTGATTCATAGATGCTACTGAATGCAAGTGCAACACACAAAAAACGAAAATGGAAATGCAATAACAAGGTGTCTTGTAAATAGGCTCTTCACTAAATCCCCCTGATGTGAATAAAGCTACCTTGTTTCTATAGTTACCACCAGTAATGGGTATCCTGGGTAAAAGTATAGACTTTTACAGTTCCCACTAGAGTGTGAACGTTTAAACGACACTGGGCTTTTTAAATTAAAAATAAAATAAAAATTACAGTGCAGTTATCACAAAACTACCACTGACAGGTCCCAATCATCATCTTAAAGGGAAAAATAAAATGTTTTAATGCATAATGTAATAATGCTGTAACTTTAGTAGGAAGACATATTCATCTTTCAAATGATTTACCAAGGATATAAAGCGCTCCACACGTCGTCGTCGTTAACAGTTGGAAAAATGGCAGAGTGAGACAGGGAAGCGGCAGCAGTGAAGGCAATACTTTGAGAAGTTAAATGAGAAAGTGGTGAAATAAATGCAAACTTAGCAAGGTGGAATTGCACTATAGTGATAGTGCAGGTGGAACGCTTAACCATCTGAAAGGGAAACACCGTGACCCAAACCGGTTGCTGGCAGCAGTACAATAAGGGACGGAGTGAGAAAATCCCAGTGCTGATTACAGACATGATTGCAGTTGATATGCAGCCATCGTCAATGGTAGAGGATGTCAGCTTCACTGCCCTGATGGCATATCTAGAATCAGACAGACTACAAGATGCCATGTCGACAAAACCGTGTGACGGCCTGGATGGAGAAATTGTACAATGATTGCTCTGCAAGTACAACATGCAAGCTCTCAAACACAATACTTGGCGTTAACAACAGATGTTGTTGGACGTCTATGAACAAGCTGTCCTGTATCACTGCAACGAACCATCACATTCATGAGAAGTGGGACATGAAGTCCCATGTATAGACAACTGAGAAAATGGAGGAGAGGGACACATCAGAGAACCTAGAACTGTATTAAATACCAATGTTTCTGAGTGGGTGGAGGACAGCAGTAAGGTGAGCGACGTCTGGTAAGTAGCCAGGACTGCGGTAGATTGAACTGCATTGCCCCCTAGTGGTCATACGCAGAATCATATCTGTATGTTGAATTCATGTCATTTTGTATTTATATATATTTATTAAATGCAGTTTAAAAGTTAAGAACAACTGTACATTTGTCACATCCCTAGTTTCCACCCGTTATGGGTTCCGTTATGTAAAATATAACATTTGTGAACATGCATAAATAACCAGGCCTTGAATCTCGAGCCTTGTTACAGAACTGTATTTTATCACATATTCCTGACAAAATAACCACGTTTCTTAAAATATCCTTTAGATTTGCTGGCACATCATCTTGGAACTCTTTGCAAAAGGACTTTTGGACTTTTCAAGATAATTTTATCCAGATTTTAAATCCCAGATTGGAGGGGCTGTTGACCACAAATTGTACATATTTTTTAACCTGATATTTTTGTTTTCTTATGCACCTTGTACTGTTTTAACTTCCATTCATTGTTATGTTATATGTTGTGTAGTGTGTAATGTATGTGCAACTGAGGCAGGGCTCTCTTGAAAAAGAGAAGGAAATATATACAGTTGAAGTCGGAAGTTTACATACACTTAGGTTGGAGTCATTAAAACTCGTTTTTCAACCACTCCACAAATGTCTTGTTAACAAACTATAGTTTTGGCAAGTCGGTTACGACATCTACTTTGTGCATGACGCAAGTCATTTTTTCAACAATTGTTTACAGATTATTTCACTTATAATTCACTGTATCACAATTCCAGTGAGTCAGAAGTTTACTGTGCCTTTAAACAGCTTGGAAAATTCCAGAAAAGGATGTCATGGCTTTAGAAGCTTCTGATAGGCTAATTGACATCATTTGCATCAATTGGAGGTGTACCTGTGGATGTATTTAAAGGCCTACCTTCAAACTCACTGCCTCTTTGCTTGACATCATGGGAAAATCAAAAGAAATCAGCCAAGACCATGACACACCTACTCATTCAAGGGTTTTTCTTTATTTTTACTATTTTCTACATCTACATTGATTTGAGATTCTTCAAAGTAGCCACCCTTTTCCTTGATGACATATAAAGAAAAACCCTTGAATGAGTAGGTGTGTCCAAACTTTTGACTGGTACTGTATGTATGTGGTTCAGGTTTCAAGCGCTACAGCTTATCAAGTCACATGAGCCATTCACTATAGATTCTTCATATCAGATATATGAAATACAGTTGTGACAAGTGCACATCAGATTAGTACAAATGTATCAACTCACCAGTCCCATTTCTGCATGTTGTTAAGAGTACAATGTAGTTTCCTGGTGTTTAGTTGCACTATGTCAAGCAAATAGCTGACAAACAATACATAGTTAATCGCCTAGTTATATTTACCTCCAATTTTCAAGGGAAATACAATCTCTAAGTCTTTCAAAGAGTCCTATTTGATTCACTGCATCTCAAAGGCTGTTTATTTGTTGAAGTTGTAGTGTGGAAACCTTTATTCTATATGATTCCACGTCTGAGGTGTTCAGAGCAAAGTTTGCCTCTCATTTCCCCATACTCTCCGCCCTCGCCTTCGTTCGCTGACAAATCACAAATGACTGTCAATTAGGGTGCATCTCCAGTTTCCCTGCATCTCCCATGAGAGACAATGGCAGGATCACTGTCCTTCTTGGAGAGGGAGGAGGAAAGTGTGATGAATTCTTCTAGAGACAAAGTATAATCAGTGAGTGGCCTTCCGCCTGCTAATTAAGGAGGCTAAAGCTTAGAGGTGATTTGGAGAATCGTTACGTTATCCCCCCATCTCTCCCCAAGACACTATGTAAATCCCAGACACAAATCACACAGACACCATTCAAACCATAGCACTGACAAACACACACAAGAGAGAGAGCGTGTGAGTGGGAGGGAGTCGAGAAGAGAATTAACATTTCTGCAATCAAAAGATTTAAATCGACGACACTCCCCACCAAAAAAAAACATGTACGATGTAGAATGATAATAACAGAAGAAGAAAGGAATCAATGAACCGCGCTCAAATTAGACCAACTGCATATGCATCCTGTCCATGCCAAATCCACAATTGGGGTGCATTACCAAAGACCTTGATTTTCGTGTCATCTGAGCGTATCACTAGTTCCAATCCAAGTGCCTAAGCTGTTAAAACGGTTTAGTTCAAAAAGTATAAATGGTATCAAAAAGCTGTATGCAAGCTACCTATTTCAGACCAGTCTGCAAGTTTTCAAGTTTGAATGGCTTTCTAGCTTAAACGATTGAAGACTAGTTATGGGATATATTTTCACAGTTCAAGTCTATGGCCATTGAAATGAATTGGGATTTATGCAAATATGGTTGTAATGTGAAAAGTATTAATAGTATCAAAACGTTTTTTTTTTTTCAAGCAACCTGAAGACAGTCAGCCTGCACAGCTTGAAGTTGTTTTGGTGCTGGTAGCTTTTACGTTTTTTGTGCTACAGGTGGCAGCGGAAGGCAAATAATAAGAAGAAGAATGAACAGTTTCTAAAGTTCTTAAGCTCATCTAATTACTCCCCCCCCATGGGACTGGTATATTGCCATATCACATTACATTACATTGACTGGGATAGAAGCATGAGTAGGGCCTGATGAAATCCACATCCTAAGCTTGCAAATCAAATCCCCCAATACAAAGTGATTGTCAAAACTTGGACATCCAACAACCTGTAGCCTAAACCCTAAAGGAAGTCGATGCCATTAGATTGTCCATTGACAGAACAACAACTTCCAAAACCTCACGTCCAAAAGTGGAAGTTGCTTCGCAAGCTCTCTTCCTTTTCCCCTCAAAACCATTTTTTTGCTGATGGAGCTGAGAGTGCCTTATCGCGGATACTGCCATTGGATGCAACGAAACCACACCCAACTATAATCTGACAAATCCCATGCAGCCATGTTACAAATTCAAACTCGAATTAGACTGATAGGCATACATCCCCCGCATCCATATTAACCTAGAGACATGCATTAGCCTAACATCAATGGTTTGACATTTGAGAGTCATTATTTTTAACATCGATAAAGCCTACACTTTCTAGCGCCGTTTTGAACTTCTAATGCAGTAGAGATAATAAGGAAGGGAGTGGTTTGTGACACACGAGCAGCCGCTCACCGATATGTCACTCATACCTCCAACACCATCAAAACTTCTGCTACGTGGATTTCGGCCAACGCTGGATCTGATTGAATCCAGGCCTAAAGCATCTCTGCACTCTTGAGCTCTCAAACACACTGAAACTTCACCTCCTTTTCTGTCATTTTGAAACCTGCTTGAACAGGTTTGCTCGCACAAGGCAATCACTAGGCGATACCACAGTTTCAAAATTCATGCTGTGGACAGGAACACTGTCTTTTCTATTCCACAGAGATCATGTTGAGTTCTATGTTATTCTATGTTCTAGTCACTGTATTCCTAGGAATCTATTACGCAGAGTTTCAATCCATCCTCTGCCATGCTTTGCGGCATTAAATCTGTCTCTACCTTGGAACACCGTCAGCCTCTAATCATTCTCAGTGTGCCTATTGTAGATCATTGTCTAATAATGCAACAAAGTCAAACATTTTGGCACATATCACCCAGCTAGCATATTTGGTTCCTTGGAAGTTTTGGGAACATTTGTTTTTGGTTTTATATTGGTTGTGGGAATGAAGCCATACGTTTCCTGACCGGTAAAACTGGAGTTTTTAATGTTCTTAGAACAGAAGTGAAAATGTTCCTTGTTCTGGGAACATTTATTTTTAAGTTGCAGGGAAGTTCTGAGAATGTTTTACTCTGGTTCCTTGAAAGTTTATTAGGAGGTTTTTGAA